>NW_014578852.1:9689-16975 GCF_000485595.1 Priapulus caudatus
TCTCTCTCTCTCTCTCTCTCTCTCTCTCTCTCTCTCTCTCTCTCTCTCTCTCTCTCTCTCTCTCTCTCTCTCTCTCTCTCTCTGTCTCTATCTCTTTCGCTTTCTCCCTCTCTCTTTCTCTCTCTCTATTTCTTTCTCCACATCTCTTTCTCTTTCTCTTTGTCTCTGTCTCTTTCTCTTTCTCTCTAATTCACGTGCTCACTCGCTCGCGCTGTTTCTGTGTCACTACACTAAAGCCCTAACAACTTTCACCTTCTCTTCACGCTGGTGTAGTATGCGCGTGGGTCGTCGAGAGGTCGCAACCCCAGCACGACCTCTCGACCTCTGCACGACCTTTTGCATTAATCTGCAGCGGCCGGCGTCTCACGTAGTTCGTAGGTCAGGGTAACACTAACGATTAACACGTAGACTAACGATTAACGATCGTTAATGCGTAGACGTAGCAACAATTAATTGATTAATTGATTTATTGATTAATTAATTAATTGATTAATTACACACGATCATGTCGTAGGGACGCCGGTTGTTTTTCTCTCGTGCCGACGACTTCGTATTCAAGATGGCGTGGCGCCGCGCAATAATCGAATAAAAATATCCTGCCGATCGATTCGAATTCTTCTCGATGTATGCGTGAATTGACGGAAACCCTCCCTAAAGGGGGCGCTGTGTTCAGCGGACATGAGGGCCTGCGATCCGTGACGGAGCGAGCGTACTAGCGGCGCGATCGATGGGCGACGAGCCCCACAGAGGGCGCCGGCGTTGTTGTCCCGACCGGGCGAGACGTGTCGCGGAGCAGTACTCTAAGAGATGAGACTCTGAGATCGTGTTACGACGTGGGGTGGCGTGTTCGCGGCGTCTGCCCGGCGCGCGGGAACGCGTCTGTGGATGCTCGTCTGTCTTTCGAGGCGCGTCGGGAGAGGTAACGCAATGCTCCGCAGCATCGCGCAACGTTCCGGACCTCGCTCAGTGCGAGAGCGTTCGCTTGTTTATTTCCTTCCGCCCGTAGCACGTAGTCACGCTCTGCGCGTCGGTAGAATCTAGCCCCGGCGTATCCGTCGGGTTTGTTTACGTTGACGACGACGACGGTGGCCGCCATCTTGCATGTGGGACGGCTAGCCGCGGGTCGTCTTTCTCGTGCGCATGTGCCGCTCCGCTGTAAGACGCTTCCGTTATGCAGTGGTTCTTAACTTTTTTTTGAGTCGTGGACCCCTTTGAGAATCTGGTGAAAGCTACGGACCACCTCCCCAGAAAAATGCACGTAAACACATGAACGCAAAATTTTTATTGACCTGTTTGATTATTGACTTTTTATCACCCAAGCCCCTGAGGCCATCCACGGACCACAAAGGAGTCCATGGTGGACCACAGGTTAAGAACCCTTGCATTACAGCAGCGCTTGCATTCGTGTCGTCGATGTTAGATGGGGTAGGGGGCGCCGCCTCCGCTGCGCCGAATTCGCAACATTTTCTGTCGCTCGGCGAATCTTGGCAGCGCAGTCGCTTCCTGCCACGATTCTTCGCACCGATAGTGTTTGAAAGTGCTCATAGGTGGAGCCACGTGTTACAGATACAGTCCGTGTGTGTGTGTGTGTGTGTGTGGATCACGCATTTATCGCGTTGCCGAAGAAAGATTGTCTGTGATGGGCGAACAAACAATTCTGCTCATCTTAGAAAATAAGAATTTATGCTCACGATTGAATTGATATCTGTATCGCTATTTTGCGTTCAAAGTCTCTCATTGTGATCGTAGAACTGAATAGATCTTCGCGAATTATTTTTACCTTGCCATGGCAACCGCCGCACGCCCGCCCTTACCGTTGTTCGCTTTTTCGATGCACATGCATGACACCAGATGTCAGCACACGCGCACGACGTCACCGCACGTTCGACGCTTCGTACTACTTTGCCGTGCATGTCACTTCTCTCTGCTGCTTCCTCGAATGCCACACCTTAATCCGCGACGCCTTCTTAATTACAGGGCTTAATTAGTGCGTTCTTTCCGTAGGAGGGTCGTGGTACGGTGGATGTGGGGGGGAGGGGAAGCTCTGGGTGGCAAAGCAGGGTTCGTAGCGGGTCTTCCAAAGTCTTATAAGTGCTTATTTTGCCAAAAATCAAATAAGGGCCCTTATTTGTACTTATTTTTGGTGAAATCTTAGAAAAGTACTTAATAGTCCTTATTTTTTGCCAAAGGATCATTTTTCAACATTGTTTTATAAACTGTTCTCGACTTAGAGTAAGAATTGTTGTATATATAATACGGAATAATTAAATCTGCTGTGCAATTGTGTATATAAATATTATTAGTTAACTTTAATAGTCGGTGATCTATCAGAAATTGCGTAAAAAAGTCTTATTTTGGCCTCCAGAAAGGGTCTTATAAGTCCTTATTTCAACATGTGTCTTACTACTATGAACCCTGGAAAGGGAAGGATCCAACGGGTTAGAAGGGAGGGGGCAGTGGGGAGTGAGCAAAGGGAGAGGTAGTGGGTAGAAAGGGAAAGGCTGCATAATAGGTGGCGAGAGACAAAGGTGCAGTGGAGCGAAAGGGAACTGGGAGGATGAGAGAGAGAGAGAGAGATAGATAGATAGAGGAGAGAGAGAGAGAGAAGAGAGAGAGAGAGGGGAGAGAGAGAGAGAGAAGCGAGAGGCGTGCGCGAGAGGAGAGCGAGAGCGAGAGAGAAGGAGAGAGAGAGAGAGAGAGGATGAGGAGGGAGAAGGAGGGTGGGATGGATAACGAGGAGAAAGGGGCAAGATGTTGCATTGGGAGTGCAGGGAATGCAGTGGGGCAGGAAGAGGGGATTAATGAGGAAAGGTGGGATGATGAGGGAAGCACGGAAGAGGAGGAGAAGGGAGGAGGATAGGAACTTCCGCTGGCGAGCACAAGAGAAGGAAGCGCGCTGTTTTGCTCTCTTTGGCAGAAAGTCGGACGGGCGGGCGCTGTCAACAACAAGATTACACCGCCGATCAAGGGGTACTGCCTTCTCAGAGAAGAGTAAGTGATCAGCAGGCTACCAGGCAATGGCCTTAAAAAATTGCTATGTTGCTGTCTCTCGGACCCATGATTTTTTAGTGGTAGGTAGGTAGGTCTTTTTGTGTGTGTGTGTGAGGCATAATAGTTTTTTAAGTCTGTCCTCACTGTTTGCCACACACTTGTGTTTCGGTGCTTAACTATGAGGAATGTATATGGCACCTTCCAGACATACCGAAGTAGTAGATTTATTTATATTTATATAGACAGAAAAAAAGGGAACGCCCACAATGTCAAAAACGGTCGCGGCTTATTTTGCGTGGTCGGTCGAGAGCAGCAAACATAGAATTTTGAATGATGGCGCCTAGCACAAAATTAACCACCGCGAAATATACAGCGTATCATAGTATTTGAAATATAATAAACATTGGCGGAAATTGCTTCAAAAATAGAAGCCCAAACAGGGCGAACTTGGTCGAAAGATATAGGAAGAGGGTAGATGCAGTCCTGGGGGGAAACATAGCAACGCAGGGGGCCGTGTCAGAAACAAAATTAGTCCTTAACATTTGCTTACACTAACATTTTATAACAGTCAACATAAGCAGTAAGTGATCAATGCAGGCTACTGTTTACCGAAGGGTGCGAAATTAACGTGAGTCCGGAGCTCATGTTATTCCTGATTTACCTGTTAGAGAACGTGAGTTACTTACGGAACATAAACTCGGGAGAAAGGGGGGGGGAAGCCGATTGCAAGGGAGTGTGGAGTAAGAGTAGGAATGCTCCGTCATTAGGAGTTGAGTCCAGTTAACCGAGGGAACGAGAAAGATATTGTTGTTGATTGTATTGTTATTGAATAATGTTATTGTTACTGTATTATTATTGTTTGTTGTTATGTTTAGCTGTTATTATTAAATTGCTATTGTTATCATTATTGTTATTGTATTGTTATAATTATTGTTATTGTTATTGTTAGCTATGTTGTTATTGTTATACGTTTATTATTATATGTGATTATTATGAGTGAATATTGCGTTGTAGCGGCTAACCTTTTTCCACGCATGCATTTCGCAGGCGGCATTCGCAACAGAAGTTTTCGCAAGCACTACGAGGTGCATGTACCAGAAGAGGGCAAGATATTCAGCCGTTAAGTCCATACGCAATGCAAGTACAAGGCAAAATCGTACGTATATAACAGCAACATCACAATCTCACATACGTATATTCACATCGCAGAATGTAGATATTAATTATATTACGGAATTATTTACGTGACTGTCACCTCTAATATGATAAGATTCTACTAATCTTTATTTATTTTATCGCAAATAAAATTTTCTCTAAAAGAGCTTGAAGACATTCCTAATACTTTATAAAATGTCACTGCGTGGTGCCTAACTTGTCGCGTTTGGTTGTTGGGCGCTCCACTTGTTTTGTTGCGGCGTGCCAGACCGAAACAGCGAACACGCTGAAAAGGTTGCGAGCTTGGCGTGCGCGGATTGTCAGAGGTCAAATAACAAACTGCTTCTGCTTTCGACATTACAGCACAGGATAGGTACGGTAGATACAAGATAAACATAGATATAGGTAAGGATAGGTTACATAGATACAAGATAACATAGATATAGGTATAGGATAGGACGTAGATACACAGATAACTAGATATAGGTAAGGAATAGGTACATAGATAACAAGATAAACCTAGATATAGGTAAGGATAGGTACGTAGGAGTACAAGATAATAACATAGATATAGGGTAAGGATAGGTACTAGATACAAGATAAAACATAGATATAGGAAGGATAGGTACGTAGATACAAGATAAACATAGATTATCAGGTAAGGATAGGTACATAGATACAAGATAAACATAGATATAGGTAAGGATAGGTAGCGTAGATATCAATGATAAGACATAGATATAGGTAAAGGATAGGTACAATAAGATACAAGATAAACATGGATATAGGTAAGGATAGGTACGTAGATAACAAATAAACATAGATATAGGATAAGGATAGGTAGTAGATACAACCGATACAACAAACATCAGATATAGGTAAGGATACGTAGCGTAGATACAAAGATAAACATAGATAGGTAGGATAGTAGCATAGATACAAGATATACATAGATTATGGTAAGGATAGGTAAGCGTAGATACAAGATAAACCATAGATTATAGTAGGATGGTACATAGATACAAGATATACATATGAGTATTAGGTAAGGATAGTAGCATAATACAAGATAAACATAGATATAGGTAAGCGATAGGTACGTATATACAAGATAAATACAGATATAGGTAAGGATAGTACGTAGATACAAGATAAACCATAGATATAGGTAAGATAGGTACAATAGATACAAGAATAACATAGATATAGGTAGGGACAGGATAGGTAGCATAGATACAAAGATATAGCATAGATATAGTAAAGGATAGGTCGTAGATCCCGATAACATAGATATCAGGTAAGGATAGGTACGTAGATACAAGATAAAGCATATATAGGTACGCCATAGGTACGTAGATCACGATAACCATAGGATATAGGTAAGGATAGGTACAGTAGATACTAATAATAAACATAGATATAGTAAGGATAGGTACGTAGATAGCAAGATAAAGCATAGATATATGGTAAAGGATAGGTACGTAGATTACAAGATAAACATAGATATGAGGTAAGGAAGGTACGTAGATACAAGATAAACATAGATAATAGGTAAGGATACAGGTTACGTAGATAACCAGATAAATCATAGATTATAGGTAAGGATAGGACAAGATACAAAATAAACTAGATATAGGTAAGCATAGTACTAGATACAAGATAGAACATAGATATTAGGTAAGGATCCGGTAAACATAGGATACAGAGATAAACATAGATATAGGGTAAGGATACGGTACGTAGATTACCAGAAAACCCTTAGATATACGGTAAGGATTAGGTACGTAGATACAGATAACATAGATATAGGTAAGGATAGGTACATAGAATACAAGACTAAACATAGATATAGGTAAGGCATAGGTACGTAGATACAAGATAAGAATAGATATATGGTAAGGATAGTAGCCGTAGAACAAGATAAACATAGATATAGGTAAGGATAGGACGTAAAGATACAAAGATTAAACATAGATATAGGTAAGGATAGGTACGTTAGATACCAAGATAAACAAGATATACAGGTAAGTGATAGGTAGCATAGATACAAGATAAACATAGATATAGCGGTATGGATATGGGTACTAGATACAAGATAAACATAGATATATGGTAAGGAATAGGTACGTCAGATACAAGATAAACATAGATATATACGGTAAGGAATAGGTACGATATGATACATAGATAAAAACATAGATAAAGGTAAGTGATACGTATCGTAGATCACAAGATAAACCATAGATATTAGGTAAGAATAGGTAGAGCCTGTTATGTTAGTCATAGTTAGTTATGCCTAGTTAAGGTATTATGTTCTCTCGTGTGTAGTAATATATTACTGCGGGCAGGATAGGTACGTAGATACAAGATAACATCAGATAAGGTACGTATATGTAATATAATAAGATAAAACATAGAGTAGTTAAGAAAGGTACATGCTGCTTGCTAGCATAAATTGTAGCACTAAAGTTCCACAAAGCATTATATCTGCTAAACTCGCTGTACAAGCAAGAAAGGAATAGATTCATTATCACCTCTCAAACGCTTGTGCAAGTGTGGTGACTCGACGATTCGTTGACGGCGATCGAAGCGTGGATGCGTGTTTCGACCACGTGCTAGTTACGTTTGCTTTAAGCCTGGCGAACATTGGCCGACATTTCCGCGGAAAAATGTTCGCGCGAAGCAAATGTTTTTGTCTGGCAATGTGCGGGGAACAAGTTGCTGAGGCGCACATTGCGGATACATTTTGCAGGGCGAACAACGCCGTGCGGCCGTCTAGTAGCTGTGGTGTAAAGAGTCCACGTGATCGGCGTGTGGCCAATGCGGCGTGATATGGCATTTACAATGTTTTCCTAGAATTGTCGAGATATCAGCATTTCGATGCTTCAGAAATTGTTCGGACGAAGTTCGGCGACTTTTTTACGCGCAGGCATTGCGAACATTTCATGTAACATTGCTACGATATGTTTTTGAGCAAAAGTGTTCGGCAATGTGCGGCGCGGCTTTAATGGTGTGGCGTTGGTCTGCGGGGGCAGTCAAGGTGTCGTGTACACGCTACAAGCGGCGTTCGGATGAAGGATCGCGTACAGTGGATGCCGGTGATGGAAGGGCAGGGAACCTCTGGGCGCAGGCGCGGGCGA
>NW_014578852.1:16985-21587 GCF_000485595.1 Priapulus caudatus
CGAGAGCGAGAGCGAGAGCGAGAGCGAGAGCGAGAGCGAGAGAGAAGAGAGAGAGAGAGAGAGATAAAATGAGGAGGGAGAAGGAGGGTGGGATGGATAACGAGGAGAAAGGGGCAAGATGTTGCATTGGGGAGTGCAGGGAATGCAGTGGCCAAGGAAGAGGGGATTATGACGGAAAGGTGGGATGATGAGGGAAGCACGGAGAGGAGGAGAAGGGGAGGAGGAAGGAAGCTTCCCTGGCGAGCACAGAGAAGGAAGCCGCTGTTTGCTCTCTTTGCAGAAGTCGGACGCGGGCGGCGTCAACAACAAGATGTACACGCGACAGGGGTACCTCTTTCTCATGGAGAAGAGTAAGTGATCACGCAGCTACTAGGCCATCCTTAAAAAATTCTATGTTTGCTGTCCCTCGACCCATGATTTTTTTAGTGGGTAGGTAGGTAGGTCTTTGTGTGTGTGTGTGTGAGGCATAATAGTTATTTTAAGTCTGTCCTCATGTTTGCCACACATGCTTTGTGTTTCGGTCTTAACTATGAGGAATGTATATGCACCTTCCAGAATACCAGTAGTAGAGTTATATTTATATTTATATAGACAAAAAAAAAGGGAACCCAAAATGTCAAAAAAAAACTGGGTCGCGGCTATTTTCGTGGGTCGGTCGGAGGACAGCAAACATAGAATTTTTGAAGGATGGCCCTAGCACAAAATTAAGCCACCGCGAAATATACAGCGTATATAGTAGTTGAAATATAATAAACATGGGAGGAATTTGCTTCAAAAATAGGAACCAAACAGGGCGAACTTGGGTCAAAGATATAGGAAGAGGGTTAGATGCATCTTGTGGGGGAACATAGCAACCAGGGGCTCGTTGTCAGAAACAAAATTAGTCGTAACATTTGTCTTAACACTAACATTTTCATAACAGTAACATAACAGTAAGTGATCATGCAGCTACTGTTTACCAGGGTGCGAAATTAACGCGAGTCCGGAGTCATTTATTCCCTGATTTACTGTCGGAGAACGTTAGTTACTTACGGAACTAAACTAGAGAAGTTCTGGGAGAAGGGGGGGGGGAAGCCGATTGCAAGGGAGTGTGGAGTAGAGTAGGATGCCCTCATGAGGAGTGAGTCCAGTTAAACCTGAGGGAAGCGAGAAAAGATATTGTTGTTATTGTTATTGTTATTGATAATGTTATTGTTACTGTTATTATTATTTTTGTTGTTATTGTTACTGTTATTATTATTGCTATTGTTATCATTATTGTTATCATTATTGTTATTGTTACTATTGTTGTTATTGTTATAGTTATTATTGTATGTGATTATTAGATGTTAATATTATGAGTGATATTGAGTTGTAGCGCTAACTTTTCCACTGCATTTGCATTTCCAGCGGCATTCGGCACAAAGTTTTCCAAGCACTACTGCATGTACCAGAAAGAGGGCAAGATATTCACCTTAATTCCATACCATCAAGTACAAGGCAAAATCGTACGTATATACACACAACATCACATCTCACATACGTATATCACATCGCAGAATGTAGAAAACACTGCTAATGATTTACCCGACTGTCGCCTCTAATAATGATAAGATTCTACAATCTTTAATTATTTCTATCGCAAATATAATTTTCTCTAAAGGGTACTTTGAAGACATTTCTAATACCTATAAATTGGTCACTGTGGTGCCCACTTGTCGTTTGGTTGTTGGGGTGCTCACTTGTTTGTTTGCGGCGTGCAGACGAACACGGACACGCTAAAGGTTGCGAGCTGCGTGCGGCGGATGTCAGAGTCAATAGACAAACGCTTCTGCTTCGACATTACAGCACAGGATAGGTACGTAGATACAAGATAAACGTAGATATAGGTAAGGATAGGTACGTAGATACAAGATAACATAGATATAGGTATAGGATAGGACGTAGATACACAGATAACTAGATATAGGTAAGGAATAGGTACATAGATAACAAGATAAACCTAGATATAGGTAAGGATAGGTACGTAGGAGTACAAGATAATAACATAGATATAGGGTAAGGATAGGTACTAGATACAAGATAAAACATAGATATAGGAAGGATAGGTACGTAGATACAAGATAAACATAGATTATCAGGTAAGGATAGGTACATAGATACAAGATAAACATAGATATAGGTAAGGATAGGTAGCGTAGATATCAATGATAAGACATAGATATAGGTAAAGGATAGGTACAATAAGATACAAGATAAACATGGATATAGGTAAGGATAGGTACGTAGATAACAAATAAACATAGATATAGGATAAGGATAGGTAGTAGATACAACCGATACAACAAACATCAGATATAGGTAAGGATACGTAGCGTAGATACAAAGATAAACATAGATAGGTAGGATAGTAGCATAGATACAAGATATACATAGATTATGGTAAGGATAGGTAAGCGTAGATACAAGATAAACCATAGATTATAGTAGGATGGTACATAGATACAAGATATACATATGAGTATTAGGTAAGGATAGTAGCATAATACAAGATAAACATAGATATAGGTAAGCGATAGGTACGTATATACAAGATAAATACAGATATAGGTAAGGATAGTACGTAGATACAAGATAAACCATAGATATAGGTAAGATAGGTACAATAGATACAAGAATAACATAGATATAGGTAGGGACAGGATAGGTAGCATAGATACAAAGATATAGCATAGATATAGTAAAGGATAGGTCGTAGATCCCGATAACATAGATATCAGGTAAGGATAGGTACGTAGATACAAGATAAAGCATATATAGGTACGCCATAGGTACGTAGATCACGATAACCATAGGATATAGGTAAGGATAGGTACAGTAGATACTAATAATAAACATAGATATAGTAAGGATAGGTACGTAGATAGCAAGATAAAGCATAGATATATGGTAAAGGATAGGTACGTAGATTACAAGATAAACATAGATATGAGGTAAGGAAGGTACGTAGATACAAGATAAACATAGATAATAGGTAAGGATACAGGTTACGTAGATAACCAGATAAATCATAGATTATAGGTAAGGATAGGACAAGATACAAAATAAACTAGATATAGGTAAGCATAGTACTAGATACAAGATAGAACATAGATATTAGGTAAGGATCCGGTAAACATAGGATACAGAGATAAACATAGATATAGGGTAAGGATACGGTACGTAGATTACCAGAAAACCCTTAGATATACGGTAAGGATTAGGTACGTAGATACAGATAACATAGATATAGGTAAGGATAGGTACATAGAATACAAGACTAAACATAGATATAGGTAAGGCATAGGTACGTAGATACAAGATAAGAATAGATATATGGTAAGGATAGTAGCCGTAGAACAAGATAAACATAGATATAGGTAAGGATAGGACGTAAAGATACAAAGATTAAACATAGATATAGGTAAGGATAGGTACGTTAGATACCAAGATAAACAAGATATACAGGTAAGTGATAGGTAGCATAGATACAAGATAAACATAGATATAGCGGTATGGATATGGGTACTAGATACAAGATAAACATAGATATATGGTAAGGAATAGGTACGTCAGATACAAGATAAACATAGATATATACGGTAAGGAATAGGTACGATATGATACATAGATAAAAACATAGATAAAGGTAAGTGATACGTATCGTAGATCACAAGATAAACCATAGATATTAGGTAAGAATAGGTAGAGCCTGTTATGTTAGTCATAGTTAGTTATGCCTAGTTAAGGTATTATGTTCTCTCGTGTGTAGTAATATATTACTGCGGGCAGGATAGGTACGTAGATACAAGATAACATCAGATAAGGTACGTATATGTAATATAATAAGATAAAACATAGAGTAGTTAAGAAAGGTACATGCTGCTTGCTAGCATAAATTGTAGCACTAAAGTTCCACAAAGCATTATATCTGCTAAACTCGCTGTACAAGCAAGAAAGGAATAGATTCATTATCACCTCTCAAACGCTTGTGCAAGTGTGGTGACTCGACGATTCGTTGACGGCGATCGAAGCGTGGATGCGTGTTTCGACCACGTGCTAGTTACGTTTGCTTTAAGCCTGGCGAACATTGGCCGACATTTCCGCGGAAAAATGTTCGCGCGAAGCAAATGTTTTTGTCTGGCAATGTGCGGGGAACAAGTTGCTGAGGCGCACATTGCGGATACATTTTGCAGGGCGAACAACGCCGTGCGGCCGTCTAGTAGCTGTGGTGTAAAGAGTCCACGTGATCGGCGTGTGGCCAATGCGGCGTGATATGGCATTTACAATGTTTTCCTAGAATTGTCGAGATATCAGCATTTCGATGCTTCAGAAATTGTTCGGACGAAGTTCGGCGACTTTTTTACGCGCAGGCATTGCGAACATTTCATGTAACATTGCTACGATATGTTTTTGAGCAAAAGTGTTCGGCAATGTGCGGCGCGGCTTTAATGGTGTGGCGTTGGTCTGCGGGGGCAGTCAAGGTGTCGTGTACACGCTACAAGCGGCGTTCGGATGAAGGATCGCGTACAGTGGATGCCGGTGATGGAAGGGCAGGGAACCTCTGGGCGCAGGCGCGGGCGA
>NW_014578852.1:21612-44607 GCF_000485595.1 Priapulus caudatus
GGAAGGTTATGTAATCACGCTTTTTTCCACATACTCGTGTTTACTGTACTATCAACAATGATGAAGGTGTGCAGGTTTTTGCTATCTTTCAGCATCCAAAAGTAAAAAATGTTTGTTCGTCTAGACCGCCACTCCCTCAGTCTATAGTTACTGGGGCTGAGAGGTCTATTTCTCCCACCAGGGTACTGCCGAACGTACCCTGGTACGGTCCGGTATATCGGCGGAACGCTACCTGGTGGGCATCATATATGCCGGCGCGTACCTTGCTTACTCCTACTGGGAGTGTTCTATATCAGGCCGGTTACGGGAGATTAGTGGTGTACGCATGATATTTGTCAATATACTTGACTAATTCGTTGCATCAACTAGAACTCATATTAGCAGAGGAAGGTAAGACTGGTGTTGATAGTATTAGATTTAGAAATTTTAATCAATCTGTAATTCCAATACCGCTGCGCATATTTTGCTATATTGACTTAATCGTGCGTCAATAAACGCAATATTCATACAGAGAGTATATGAAGTTCTAAGTCCGGTTACGGGAGCTCAAATGTATGCATTAATTACTATCTAGATACCTATAGACCATGTCTTAGTCTATACTCTCTGTAATAGTTGAGTTTATTGAGCAGCGCCGATTAGTCATATATTAAGGGCAAATATATGCGTAGCCGTAATCTCCCGTACCGGCCTGAAATATAGCCCATCCCTACTCCAGCTAGACGAGTCTGAGGGAAGTCAGCTGCCGTAGCTACTCTCTAACGCTAACCATACAGATTCGTGACAGGGTACGTTCCAGGTATCTGGATCTTGTACCCAGGGTACGTTCCAGCAGTACCCTGGGGGACATAGACCCTATGAGTGTTACTGGGTTAAATTTGATGCTAGGTCAAGATTAGTTAACCCTATGTAATGTGGGACCCCCCATATACATAGGTGAAGGGGTTATTGCATGATATTGGATTAGGTTTACTGCTCTCAATAAACTGCATTTTACATTTATTTGGCTCATATGAGGATGAAATTTTAATCATGTGTGAAATGTTTCATTAAATTATGTTATTATAATCAAAGGTAAATTTAAAAAGAGGTTGCTTGTAATATATATATATATATATAAACAATTCCTGATTGTTTATATCAGGAATGATGTCACCTTATATTAATTGAACATATTTAAAAGCTTGAAATTTTCTATTGCTATTTTATAGACTAGAGACCAGTTACCTCCCTTGCTTAAACTGAATGCTTCTCTAGTGGTCTACACATACGTATTTACAGAGGGTTGGAAATACTTTGGCATCATTACGTATATATGAGAAAATACAGGCAAACATAAAACAAGGATTCAAGCGTTTTGCAAATTCATAGTCTTTACAGGCCTGGTATGAAATCGCGACTTGCCAGCTAATGTTGCTTCTTGTTTATATTTCGTATTGAATTACTCGTTGATTAGTAAGATTGATAAATGTGGGTTCTAACTTGAGTTGATGTGTGTGTGTGTGTGGGGGGGGGGGGGGCGGTATTGCTTCGTGTTAATGCACAAACCTGGCCAGTAATCTACCACGGAAACCTTTCCCTGGCGCGCATAAGCCGTCCAGGGCCACAGTATGGCACTGGGTTCTAAGTAGGTTCTTTTTATAAGATAGCATGGGTAATTGTGATAGGATAGTATCGTATCCCTTTCCAAGATATATGATACCAGGGTATGTAGGCCAGGCACAATGTTAGCGGTTCACGGCTCAGGGGTCCAGGGGCCAATAGTGTTCCTGGTTGTGATTATTTGTAGATCACTATTTTGAAGGTAATTACGCAAACTCAATCACTTTTTGTGCCGGTCGGAAGGATTTTGTTATTTAAAGGCTGCTTGCCGGTCGGTCAACGACTAGAGCCGGCTATGTACGCAGACAGCGCCGACAGCGTTGTTAACATAACGGTGTGTGTTACGTATGCGATACTTTTAGAGCAGCTTCCTAACAAACGCGGCATTCTGAATTGTGATGAAGACTACAAATCAGTATTGTGTAGTACTTCAGCCGGCTGCACACGTGAGTTATTTTACTCAAGTAAAATGACGCATGAGTATTTTACTCACTGTGTGCGGCGGATTTTTGTTGAGTATTGACTCGTGCGCATTTTACTTGAGTAAAATAACGCGTGTGCGCCGGGCTTTAGTAAGCAACTGATATTGAATTTGTAATTGTGTATGATTCTTCTTGTTTTTGTGAGACTGCCCATACTAAATGATTATATACATTTTATTCAGTTGAGCGGTGATATCCGATATCGACGAATTCTCCATCCGTTAAATTAATCCATATGTACTGGTTTCTCGTGCCTCTACTCTATATAAACGATAGCACTAAAAGCATGTAAGACAGATACGGTTGTCGTGAAGTTTTTCCCGCACCTTCTAAAATGCATTTATCAGCGGCAGGATCAACGAGGAAACATGACGGCGGTTCGTACGATCACATTCAGGGCAGAGGCTGAGCAAATTCCTGGGGGGGGGGGGGGGGGGCGGGCGATATATGGTAAGGATAAGGTACATTGAACCAAGATAAACATAGATATAGGTTAGCGATAGTACGTAGCATACAAGATAAACATAGATATAGGTAAGGATAGGTACTAGATACAAGATAACATGAGATAGTAGGTAAGGATAGGTACGTAGATACAAGATAAACATAGATATAGGTAAGGATAGGTACGTAGATACAAGATAAACAAACATAGATATAGGTAAGGATAGGTACGTAGATACAAGATAAACATAGATATAGGTAAGGATAGGTACATAGATACAAGATAAAAACATAGAATAGGTAAGGATAGGTACGTAGATACAAGATAAACATAGATGATAGGTAAGGATAGGTACATAGATCAAGATAAACATAGATATAGGTAAGGATAGGTACGTAGATACAAGATAAACATAGATATAGGTAAGGATAGGTACATAGATACAAGATAAACATAGATATAGGTAAGGATAGGTACGTAGATACAAGATAAACATAGATATATTGGTAGGATAAGGTAGTAGATACAACGATAAAAACATCAGATATAGGTAAGGATACGTACGTAGATACAAGATAAACATAGATAGGTAGGATAGTAGCATAGATACAAGATAAAATACATAGATAGTAGTAAGGATAGGTAGCGTAGATACAAGATAAACCATAGATATAGGTAGATAGGTATGAGTACAAATAGATAAACTAAAGTATAGGTACATAATACGATAATTTAGCAGGTAAGGATAGTTAGCATAATCCAAGATAAACATAGATATAGGTAAGCGATAGGTACGTAATATCAAGATAAATACGACTATAGGTAAGGATAGTACATAGATACAAGATAAACACATAGATATAGGTAAGCGATAGGTACAATAGATACAAGATAACATAGATATAGGTAGGAAGGATAGGTAGCATAAGATACAGATAATAAGCATAGATATAGTAAGGATAGTCTGTAGATACAGATAAACATAGATATCAGGTAAGGATAGGTACGTAGATACAAGATAAAGCATAGATATAGTAGAGGCATAGGTACATAGATCACGATAACCACATAGGATATAGGTAAGGATAGTACAGTAGATACAATATAAACATCGATATAGGTAAGGATAGGTACTAGATAGCAAGATAAAGCATAGATATAGGTAAGGATAGGTACGTAGACTTACATAGATAAACAACTAGATATGAGGTAAGGATAGGTACGTAGATACAAGATAAACATAGAATTATAGGTAAGGATAGGTACATAGATACAAGATAAACATAGATATAGGTAAGGATAGGTACGTAGATACAAGATAAACATAGATATAGGTAAGGATAGGTACGTAGATACAAGATAAACATAGATATAGGTAAGGATAGGTACATATGTACATAGATATAGGTAAGGATAGGTACGTAGATACAAGATAAACATAGATATAGGTAAGGATGGATATGTATATGTAATATATAAGATAAAACGTAGATATAGGTAAGAATAGGTAGAGCCTGTATGTTAGTCATAGTTAGTTATGTCTAGTTAAGGTATGTATGTTCTCTCTGTGTAGTAATATATTACTGCGCAGGATAAGTACGTAGATACAAGATAAACATGGATATAGGTACGTATATGTAATATATTAGATAAAACGTAGATATAGTTGAGAATAGGTACATGCTCTTCTAGCATAAATTGTAGCATAAAGTGCACCACTATATCTCCTAAACTCCTGTACTAGCAAGAATAGGATAGATTCATCAACTCTCAACGCTTGTCAGTGTGGTGACTCGACGATTCTTGACCGATCGATCGTAGGATGTGTGTTTCGACCACGTGCTGGTTACGTTGCTTAAGCCTGCCGAACATTGCCGAACATTTTCCCGAACAAATGTTTTTGTCTGGCAATGTGCGGGTGAACAATTGCTGAGCGCACATTGCCGAACATTTTGCAGCGAACAACCTCGTGGCGTCGTCTAGTAGCTATGTTGTAAAGAGTCACGTGATCGGCGTGTGGCCAATCGGCGTGATAGGCATTTACAAATGTTCCTAGAATTGTTCGAGACATCAAGCATTTCCGATCTTCAGAAACATTGTTCGGAACGAATGTTCGGCGACTTTTTTCACCGCACATTGCCGAACATTTCATGGAACACTGCTACGATAATATTTTTGAGCAAAATGTTCGGCAATGTGCGCCAGGCTTTAAAGTGATTACGTCACGAATTTCTAGCACCATCAAGTAGTATATTTGTGTGTTATTTGTACAAAATAAAATGCTGAAATACAATTAGTGTTTTCCTGGTTACTTTCATGCTTTTATGATACCTTCTTATATGCCCTATATTTGGCCGTTGAAAAAAACGAGAGGTATGGCCAGTACTCTGAACAGTAGCGTGGGGCATGAGTGTTAGACAACAGGATAATTGAGCGCAAATCGTCTAGATGATTTTTGCAAGATTTAACCAGCCGTAAAACATTTTTCAGGTGAGAGTTTGAGGATCTTTTAGTAAGCGTTAGTTCTTACTTTTAATGTACAAGAAAATGGGAATTTTTTTTTTTTTACAAATGTTAGCATGGAAAATTCGTGAGCGTAGTCAATTTAACGCGCGTGCGTTGGTCTGTTGCAGGCAAGGCGTCGTGTACACGCTACAAGCGCTGTCAGATGAAGACCGCGTAGGCAGTGGATGGACGTGATGGATGCAGGGAACCGGTAAGGGAACTTCCTCCTCCTGTTTTTTTCTCTTCTGTGCCTTCTCTCTGCCTGCCCCCTCCTGCGCTCGCGTTCTCCCCTCAGCCCAATGGTCGCCTCTTTAAACCAATTTTCGGGTACACTTATTCTACTCTTTTGCTCTCGTATCTCTCTTGGCTCGCTCTTTTTCGTGCCTGTCATGGCTGTCCTGGCTTCCTCTGCTTTTCTCTCTTCGCCCGGTCCCGTCGCCCTCACTCTCTCGTCTCGACTCGACATTCGACTCTCCTATCTGTCTCTCTCTTTCGCTCTTATCTGGCTTCTCCTCGACAGTCTTAATTTCTACGTGCTCTTCTGGGCTCTCCGTATCTCTATATCTTCCTGCTACTTTCTCGTCTACAGCCTGCTCTCTCTCTCTCGCCGTGCTCATCTCTCTCTCTCTCTCTCTCTCTATGCTCTTTCCTCGTGTCTCTCTCTGGCTCTCTCTGCTCTCGTCTCTCTCTGTCCTCGCTGCTCTCCTCTCTCTCGCTCTGTTCTCTCTCTCTCCGTCTGCGGTGTGCTCTCTCTCTGCTCTCTGCTCTCTCCTCTCTGCTGCTCTCTCTCTCTCTCAGTCTCTCTCTGCCTCTCTCTTCTGGCCCTCTGTTGGCTCTCTCTCTCTCCTCTACCGCTCTGCTCTCCGCTCGTCCCCTCTGCTACATGCTCTCTATCTCTCTCGCGTCGATATGAGATCTACGCGGCTCCGGGCAGCGTCGTTGGGGCGAAGTTCCCGCGACACGATAGCTCGACGAGATCGGCTTCAGAACTTCGTCAAGGAAGTGCATCGGCGACGATCGAGAGCAAAGGCTCAACGACCAAGGCCTATCGCGTCGCCGGAGGTCAGCAGCAAGGCCACTAAGCTTGCTACAGGGATGGGCTGCGTGAGTAGTAGGGGGGTGTAGGAGTGGTAGGAGGTGGTAGGGTGGTAGGGGTGGTAGGCAGGTGGTAGGAGGGTGGTAAGTGGTGGGTAGGGGGTGAGGTAGGAGTGTATGTGGGTGGTAGGAGGTGTAGGGGTGGTTAGCGGGGTGAGGAGGTGTAGGGAGGAGGGGAGGGGGCGGAAGTCAGCGCAAGGGCCTACCAAGCTGCTAGGCAGATGTGCTCGGTGGAGTAGTAGTGGGTGGGGGGGTAGGCCGGGTGGTAGGGGGGGGGGCTGCTTACTGTTACTGCGCCTTTTTGGGCTGCTGACTGCTCGTTGCTGGTTGGCTGGCTGCTGGCTGGCTTGCTGCTGCTGCTGGGCTGCTACTCGGGCTGGTTGGCTGAACTGCTGCTAGTAGTGCTTGGGCGTGCTAACTGCTGCTGTTTGGGCTTGCTGCTGTACCGCTACTGTTGCTTGGCTGGGCTTTGCTGCTGCTGTTTGCTGTTTGCTGCTCCACTGCTACTGCTGGTGCTGCGGCTGCTGGCTAGTGAGTGATTGTGGTGGCTACTGGGCAGCTCTGCTGCTGGCTTGCTGCTTTCGGCGGCTGCTACACGTGCTGCTGGCTGCTGCTGGCTGCTGTCTGCTGCTGCTACTGCTGGGCTGCTGGCAGCTGCTGCTAGGTAAGTGATTGTGGTGCTAACTGCTGCTGCTAATGATGATGGTAACAGATGTGTGTAGTGAGTAGTTGTGACACTGACTCGGCTGACGAATGCTTATTAGTGACTTGAGTAAGTAAAACTTAACGCGCTACAGATGAAAATAAGTTCCAAAATAAAACAAGGTAAAGAGTTTCTACGGGGTTCTTGTCTTGATTGGATG
Source organism: Priapulus caudatus (assembly GCF_000485595.1). Lineage (NCBI taxonomy): Eukaryota > Metazoa > Priapulida > Priapulimorpha > Priapulimorphida > Priapulidae > Priapulus > Priapulus caudatus. The sequence goes on from NW_014578852.1 coordinate 28,605, forward strand.
TGTTGCGTATTGGTCGCTTCGCAACCGTAGGAAAGCAGATAAAGCTAAGCATGGAGCGACTCGCTGAATGGGAGACGCAAGACGGGCATTGCAACTTAGTGGCACTTGAAGCAGTACGTTTTAGGGTAAGCGTGCGTCAAACCCCTCGCGGCAAAGCGGCGGCGGTACGCAGCCGCATGCCTGCGAGCCGCGAGCTGGCCGACCTCCAGCGAGTAATTTCTTTCATTCTGATGAATTTTTTTTCGTCGTATTTGATATTTTGATTGCTCGGCGTTGGCCTTACACGCTCGCTTCGCATGCCGCACGTGGGCGGGGGAAGAGTGGCCCGTGCGCCGTGGTGACAGTGAGAAGACCGAGTAACAGAAAACTTAAGGCGATGGATGACAAAAGTGAAATTCACGATGGTTAGAGAGGTTGGGCTGTGCTGGGGGGGGAGGGATCGGCGAGTAAGTGAGGGCCATAATGAAAAATATTGTTTTGTTTGCTCGCCTGCGCCGCGACCGCCAAAAAGGGGCCCGGATTCCAAAAAACTGTTATGATTTTTTTTTCTAACAAATTGTATCACTGTAGCATTATATGAATCGTAAGGCAATACATTGGTGTGTACGCAAAGCTAAAGCCAAGCTTCAACATAAATAGGTGATGTCCACAGCAAGCAGCACCCGAGCATGTAGAGCCCATGCTGAATTTTGGGGTAAAAAGCCCCGCCCTAAAAAAAAAGGGCCGACCTACTACCCAAACTTTTCAGCCTGGGGTCGGAGCCGTAAACAAAGAATTTTTTTAATTGTTGCCTGAGTGTCAGTGAAGGGCACGGGGGTCGGGGGGATGGCGGTGGGATGCTGGCGGGGGCTGCTGCGGCAGGGAAGTGCGTTCTCACGGGCCTCTGCGCGTCTCGGGTCGTTTCAGGAATTTGGCCGGAGCCCCGATTGACGTTCAGGACATCACGGAACGCCTTCATGCGGGCTGCAGGCGCGTAGTGCATCCGTCGTCGTCGTCGTCGCGCGATGCCCGGTACCTCGCCGCGCTGACCTCTGGACCTAGCGCCTCCTCCCTGACATCGCTCACACTCCGCCCAGTATCCCGGTGTGGCGTGTGCGTGCGTGTGTGCGTGCGTGGCATACATGTACGCGTGTGTGTGTGTGGTGCGTGCGTGTGTGTTTGGTATGCATGCATCGCCGTTCGTGGCATGCGTGTATGTGAACTGTGTCTGCGGTGTGTGTACTGTGTTTATACTATGTGTGTGTGGTTTATGAGCATGTGTGTGTATGTGTTTATACATGTGTGTGTGTTTACTACATGTGTGTGTGTATGTGTTTATACATGTGTGTGTGTTATACATGTATGTGTGTGTGTTTATATGCCATGGTGCTGTATGTGTTTTATACATGTGTGGTATGTGATCTGTGTCTGGATCGGTCGGTGGAGATTATTACCGTTCACCTGTGTGTGTGTTGTGTGTTTATACATGTGCGTGTATGTGGTTTATAGCCTGTGTGTGTTGTTTTCTACATGTGCGTGTATGTGTTTATATCATGTGCGTGTATGTGTTTATACATGTGCGTGGTATGTGTTTTATAGGCCTGTGTCGTTTGTTGTTTATACAGTGTGTGTGTGTTTATCCATGTGTTGTGTGTGTTTATCATTGTGTGTGTATGTGTTTAATACATGTGTGTGTGTTTATAGCATGTATGGTGTGTTTATACATGTGTGGGTGTGTGTTATTGCATGTGTGTGTATGTCGTTTATACTGTGGCTGTGTTTATACATGTGTGTGTATGTGTTTATACATGTTGGTGTGTTTATCACATGTGTGTGTGTTTTTAATACATGTGGCGGTGTATGTGTTTAGTACATGTGTGTGTGTGTGTTATACATGTGTATCGTGTTTATACATATGTGTTTTGGGTTTATACATGTGTGGTATGTGGTTTTACATGTGTGTTGTGTTTATACATGTGTGTATGTGTTTATAGCATGTGTGTGTGTTATACAAATATGTGTGTGTCTTATACATGTGTGGTGTGTTATACATGTGTGTGGTATGTGTTTATTAGCGATGTGTTGTGTGCTTATTAGCTGTGTGTGTACTGTGTTTATACATGTGTGTGTGGTGTGTGTTTATAGCATGTGTGGTGTATGTGTTTTACATGTGTGTGTGTGTGTGTTTATACATGTGTGTGTATGTGACCTGTGTCTGACCGTGTGAGATTATACGTTCACGCTGTGTGTGTGTGTGTGTGTGTGTGTGTGTGTGCCGTGCGGGCTTGCATGTGTGTGTGTTTTTACATGTGTATGTGTTTATGACATGTGTGTGCATGTGTGTATATGTGTTTATACATGTGTGTAATGTGTTCACGAGAGCACGAGTCTCAGTCGGGCAGCGGCGGTTAACGACATCCACGTTCTGCATCTACGAGCTGCCGAGCATTTAACTCGCCAGATGCATGGAGATCGTCGGCTATGACGTCACGCTGCACAGTACTCGGCCATACGCGCCGCCCTGCACACGAGCAGGCAGGTCAGGGGTACTAGTAGGGATAGGGCAGGGGTAGAAATTAACTTTTAACATGGGAGTCTGGACGGACTGCCCGCTACGCGCGTCAAAAGAGGGATTCCGCAGCAAAATGAGGGCGTCTGAAGTTCAAGACGATTAAAGGATATTAACAACGTTGCACGTCTGCCAAATATTCATTGGACATTAGCTGAAAAAATACGGTAATGTCCCGGTCGAGGCCGTGCTGCCGGAACCGAACTAGTTTTAGTATGGCAGAATTTTTCACGGGCGTTCTACATGGACTCCTGCATATGTCAAATGCAGGGAGTCGACAGTAAATCAGGGAGTATTTGACTGCGGACTGCCCGTTAAATTTCCGCACCTGGGATAGGAGTAGGGTATACATAATTAGGGTTAGGGTTCGGTTAGGGTTAGGGTTATAAAGCTGGGCACAGGTAGTAGAAAAAGCTGTGTTGTTCGCCTACTGTTATCGGGCCCAATTCGATTTTGGGTTTATCACACGGCGCTATGGTTTGTCTTAGCCTGTGTGTTCACCAATTGTTCATCCGTTGTTCAGCTGTATGTTCGCGGCAGGGTTGGCGACACGCGAACAAGCACTAGATGACGATGCGACCTTGGCGTGCTGGCTTCGCGGCGACGCTGATGTTTCATTGTTGTTCATCACTACCTCTTGTTCACCACTTGTTGCACTGTATGTGTTCGGCAGGGTCGGGCGAACACAGCGACAAGAACCTCATGACGACCGCGAACCTCGGCGTCTGCTTCGGCCCGACACTGATGTTTATTCCACCTCCCCCGTTGTTCACCGTTGTTCATCGTATGTTCACTGTATGTTCTGCAGGGTCGCGGAACACAGCGACAAGAACCTCATGACGACCGCGAACCTCGGCGTCTGCTTCGGCCCGACGTTGATGCGTCAGGAGGAGGAGACAGTCGCCGCGATCATGGAGATAAAGTTCTGCAATGTCGTCGTCGAGCTGCTCGTACGAACCTGCGACAAGGTGCGCGTCGCCGCGGCAACGGGAGGAGGAGGAGGGAGGGGAGGAGAGGGAAGGAGCGGGGAGGAGACAGCAGAAAAAGGGAGGAGAGAGGAGAGAGCAAGGGAAGGGAGGAGGGAAGAAAGGGGAGGAGTGAGGATAGGGGTGGAGGAGGGAGAACTTTGGAGGTGGACATAGAAGGAAGGAAGAGGAGCAGAAGAGGAGGAGGGAAGACTGGCAAGGAGAAGGGAGGAACAGAGAGGAGAAGAGCGCTTTCAATACATAATTCAATGAATACATGTGATCATGTGACAATGAATACATAATTCAACGACCAATTCGCGCGTTTTCAATTCGAAACATTTCGTCGATCATTCGTCAACTGAACGTGAATAATTAACGACTTCACCCCCGATTTTTAATTAATCCCCGCTTCCGTTGGCGCGCAGATCTTTCAGGGTCGTTTTCAATTCGAAACAATTCATCGATCATTCCTTAATTGAATACAAATAACTAACGACTTTACCGTGATTTATAATTATTCCGTCTGCGCGCAGATCTTTCAGGGTCGTTTTCAATTCGAAACAATTCGTCGATCATTCGTCAATCCAATGCAAATAATTAACGACTTTACTGCGATTTATAATTATTCCGTTGGCGCGCAGATCTTTCAGGGTCCGCCGGACGGCAGCGACGTGTTGCTACGGCGACGCATCAGCGCGGACACGAGAAGCCAGGAGAGCGTGATCAGTCAGAGCAGCGGCGCGGGGAGTCCGCGAGACAGCGCTTCGGGATCTAGCCCCACGCGCGGCGGAGGAGGAGGCGGAGGAGGCGGAGGAGGAGGAGGAGGAGGAGGAGGACCCAATGTGAGGTACGTATGTTGATAGAGGAGGGAGGAGAGAGGAGAGGGAAGAAGGGGAAAGAGAGGTGCAGGGGGATGTGGTGCGTTGGCATAAGCCCAACCCTAACACTAACCCCAATCCTAACCCTAACCCTAACCCTAATCCTAACCCTAACCCCAACCTTAACCACTAACCCTAACCCCTAACCCCAACCCTAACCCCTAACCCTAACCCTAACCCGAACCCTAAACCCCAACCCTAACCCTAACCCTAACCTATATAGTGATGTAAGCCTGGAATTGTTCTGCATTTTTAGCAATTAACCGTTTTTAGTAAGTAATAAAATATTAGTAGTAGCACGAGTAGCAGTGTTAGGTGATATAAATATATATAGCGTTGCATTGCGCGTCGTTACGGTTTGTGCCATCGCGTGCTATGTTGGCGTGTATCGTGCCGTGTTGTCGTTGCAGCCCGACACGGAACGCCGCGGTGTGTCGGCCGCCCAGCAGTCCGATCATGCGACACCGTTACATCGAGAAGCCGGCCCGCCCTCGCACGCAGCCGCCCCCTGGTGGTGAGACACGCAAGCGCGCGGGAACAATATCCGTCTCCCAAATCTTTCAGACAAAAAAAATTTTTTTTTACAATATTTTCGATGATCGTTAAATAATGAAACATCGTTTGTCGTGAATAATTAATAATCTTTCCGTGAAAATTAAATCGGCTTTTTTCAGTGATGAATCGCCATCCTCGAATAAATAAATTAGCCTTCGTCAATAATAAATAGTCCCTCTCGAATAAATAAATGAAACTCGATTATTCAAATTTCTCCAGCGAATAAACCCGTCGTTTTTTCCTAGGCGACCGAACCGACCGATCTTCGCAAATCGCGAAAAAATCGCCGTTCTCTTGTTTCCCGCAGCGAAGCCGGCGCGGCAGCACAGCGAGTACGCGATGCGCGGCCACCAGGAGGAGCCGTCGACGAGCGCGCCCGTGACCCCGCTGACCCCGACGCGCGGCGGGCGTGGCGAGGGCGTGGCGGGGATGATGGCGACGTCGGTGCCGTCGGCGGTGGTGTTGGGGTTGAGCCGGTCACAGCCAGCCATCAAGACGCAGCGAATGGCCATCTACGGCAACATAGGTAGGCGAACGCGCTGCGGCGGCGGCGGCGGCGGCGGCGGCGCGGGAGCAACGCGTGGCAACTTGGGGCAACTCGCGGCAACGTAGGAGCAATATAGTGGTAACATGGGGGAACATGTGGAAATATACTAGTACTGTAGTAGTCACGGCACCGAAGCAATGTGCTGCTCTTTCTCTCTCTCTCTCTCTCTCTCTCTCGCTCTCTCTCTCTCTCTCTCTCTCTCTCTCCTTGCTGCTTCAAAACATGATGTACCGCACGTGCGCCTCCAGAACCATGCATCTTTTTTCGTCAAGGCCATGCATGTACAGCGTACATGCATGCCTCAGAACACATGCATGTACCCGCACGTTGCTGCCTCGACCACATGCATGTGAACACGACAACATGCTGGCCTCAAACCATGTGTACACGCCATTGCTGCTTCAAACACATAGCAGTGGTTACACAGCACATGCGCTGCCTCAAACACGGTGCTGTACACGTACATGCTGCTCAAACACATGATGTACAAGGACATGCTGCGCCTCAAACACATGCCATGCACCAGCGCACGTGCTGATCCAAAACACATTGCATAGATACACGCAATGCCTGCTTCAAACACATGCGCATGCTACACGCACGATTGGCTTGCCTCAACACTGCATGTACCGTACATGCTGCCTCAAAACATGCATGTTACACGCACATGCTGCCCCTTCAAACACGTTGCATGTAACGCCACGTGCTGCCCGCTCACACATGGCGATGCCAAAAACATGCATGTAACACGTAATTGTAGACTCAAACACATGCAGTGGTACACGCACATTTGCTGCCTCAACACATGCATGTACACGCACAGGTGCTGGCTTCAAACACATGCATGTACACGCAACGTGTCCTGCTTCAAAACACCATGCTGTACATCGCAATGCGTGCCTCAAACGACTTTTGCAATGTACACGCAGATGCTTGCTGCCTCAAACACATAGCATGGCACACGCACGTGCTTGCTTCAAACCCATGCAATGTACACGCACATCTCGCTCGCTCCTTTAAACATGCATGTACACGCACGCGTGCTGCCCTCAAACACATGCATGTACACGTACATGCTGCCTCAAAACACATGCCATGTACACGCACATGCTGCTCAAACACGTGCATGTCCGCACGTGGCTTTGCTCCACACTTGCATGTACAACGCACATTGCTGCTTCAAACACATGCATGTGACACGCACGTGTGCCTCAACACTGCATGTACCACGTTTACATGCTTGCCTCAAAACAGGCATTACACGCACATGCTGCCTCAAAACACTGCATGTAACGACATGCTTGCCTCAAACACATTGCATTACACGCATGTGCTGCCTCAAAACCATGCATGTACAAGCCCGTGCTGACCTCCAACATGCATGTACACGCACATGCTGTCCTCAAAGCGACTGCATGCAACAACACACATGCTGTCACGACACATGCTTGCTTCAACACATGCATGTACACGCACGTGCTGCCCTCAAAACACATGCATGTCAACTGTACATGCCTGCCTCAAACACATGCTGTACACGCGCCGGCGTCTACGCGCATGACACACCACATCGCACGCAACTTACCCACGCACATACTGCAAGCGTCTCTCGCGGGGTTGAGAATCCCTTCCGAGGTTGTCGTCATTTGTCGTTGTTTGGTATAAAATTTATTAAAATTAACATTATTAAAATTATGATTGGTTTAAATTCGTACTGAAACACCTAATCTGGATTATGCATGAAAGCATAGTGTGTGGTGTGTGTTGCGGTGCAGTAACACAACGGGAACCAACGGGACTCACGCACATTGGCTCCGATTCACCTTTGCCATATCTTAGCGCTCAGCGCACCACGCCCTACCGTGCATCCGATCCCCCCGGCCTAGCAGAGAATCGCCGCGCTCCGCCGCGCGGACGGCTCGTGCAGCGGTCGCCCGGGGCGGCCAGTATCCACCCATTGCTGCAATTTCCCGGCATCCCAGGCCGCTCCGCATCGCGCCCGAGCCCAGATTCCACGACACTCGCTCGCACCGCTCGCCCTGCTCGTCTGTGTGTCGCGCGCATGTGCTGTAGTGTGTGTGATGTGGGCCTGGGCTGTTCCTGCCGCGCGTGCCCTGCCATTGTCCATGGTGTGCGTGCCTGGACCTGCCTGCATTTGCGGGTTGTGCGTGCTTACGGTGCCTGTGGGTGCTTACGTGCGTGTGTGCGTGCATGCTGCGTGCATGTGCGTGGCGTCGTGCGCTGCGTCGCGTGGCAGCTCCGGCTCGTGCTTACGTGTCTCCGCATGCCCCCCGTGCGTGCCTACGTGCGATTTGCCGTGCGTGCGTGCATGTGGTCGTCGTGTTCTCCCTGTTCCGCGCTGTTGTGCTCGTGCGTGTGCGTGCGTTGCATGGTGCGTGTGTGGGCGGTAGTGCCTGCCCTAAACCCTGCCTTGCCTGCACACTTTGCCAGCGTGTGGTCGTCTCTTACGTGTGTGGCCGCTGTTTACGTGCCGTGCATGTGCGTGTGTGGGGGTTGTGTATCTCATGGATGCCTTGTCTCCATGTTGCATGTTGTTAACATGCTGTCGCGCGAAAGGGAAAGTGCATTAGGGGTGCAGCTGGGGAAAGAGGAGGGACGAGGTTGGGGGAGGAGAGGGACCAGGATTGGGGAGACCGTGTGATGGTATGCTGTACCCCTATTCACTTCCCCGCCCCGGCATCCTGCCGGCACTCACCGGCGCGCCCTCCGTTTCACTCTCGCTTTCACTACGCATCGTCGCATCGTGTCTCGATCCGCGTCTCCGTCCTATTAACGCGCGCCGCGCGGATCGCTGGAGTGTTCCTAATCCTAATTACGACGTACGTCTCTCTTCCACGCTCTCACGACCGCGTCATCGTACTCTCTCGCTCTCCGCTCATCGCTTTCGCTGGCTCGCTGGCTGCTCACACAGCTTAGGCTTGCGCCGCCCTGGCGGGAGCATACAAGCGAATCATCTACGAGAGGCGTCGCAGACTACAGTCGTCATCCCGCCGGCCCCCGCTTTTGGGGTGGCTGCGCTTGTTGTCTAACGACGCCCCGCGCAGCCGCCCGGCGCTTCCCCGCCCAGCCCGCCCCCCCCGCAGGCTCGCCTTCCAATGCTGCGCCGCCGTCCACTACAACCCGCTTCGCTGTGGCGCTTGCTCTCGCGCTATATATCCTATTGCACGCGGCCGGTCAATGTGGCTGCGGACTACAGTAAGCCTTGCTGATCTTAGACGCCCGCCTCATGCACCTCGCGGCCGCGCCTTCTTACGCCGATTGACCGGGCCATGGGGTTGACGGTGGCCTCTCACCCGTACTTTACGGCCCGCCCCCCCGCCTCGCAGGTGGGTCAGGGCTTGCTCTCACAGCCCGAAGGCGCAGAAGGTCTACGTCTCGCGAGACAAAGTTTACTAGTCTGACAGGAGCAGGCCTGATAGCTCAGTCATGGCCTTCACGGCCGCGTATGTGTATGTCGTCATCTGCCATCACGCCCCTCCCCATGCGGCCCTCTCAGCGCCAGCGCGTCGCTCGCACGCCGCTTCTTCTGGGAAGGCTTCCGGAATTTGGTAGTTCGTCATCTGGGCGGGGACGCGGCTCGGTGATGGGAGGCGTGGATTGGATTCTGCTTGCATCAAAATCTGTAGCGTTGAGGCAAGGAGGCTGAAATATTAAACAAGGAGAGGAAGCGCTATTCTGGCCCCAATTTGGTGGTTCGGCAGAGGACCCTACGCAACAGAATTAGTGTCTCTATTGTCTTTGGAGTTTCGGGATCTGCGGAAGCCGTTTCAGCTGATTATGGTCCAGTAGATGGCGATCGCTTTTAGGCGAAGGAAGCGCACGAGGCCTCAATCCGCTTGCCTCTCTTGGTCTAGATTTTCTCAGCTGCTTGCCTGTTTTGGAAAGCAGGGCCCCTCTTGGCAGGACACTGCCGCGAACTATACCACCGCTCGGGGACACTCGGGCCGTGGCCACGGGCTCGGGCAGCGCAAAATTACTGTCCCGCATGGCCTTGCGTTGCTGTTGTCAGTTAAATAGCAGCCGATTAAATTGCGAGATATCGTTGTAATAGTTTACTAGTGAATTAGTTATGACGTTATGGAATAAAAGTGCAGGTAGATGGAATCTCATGACTATAAGAAGCTAAGTTAAATTCTGAAATGGTATGGTTATCCATGATCCGGTGTGCTAAATATGATAGCTCGATTTATAATATTATAAGGTTCAGGTAAATTTATAATATGGTTTCAGTTAACTAATGGAGCGTATGCATTTTTAATTATACCTATACTTCATGTATTAATTCGCTAGTTAAGATATATATAGTTGTTAATAAATACGTTGATCATGTATTCTCGCTAGAGACTGCGCCTTACGTTGCCCGGCCACTCCGGTCGGTACTGCCAATCGCCTGTATATACGGTCAAAATACTCGAACTTGAAGTAAACTGTTCGTGGCGGCTCGGCCCGATTTCCATCGCTAAATCTTAATCATGCGCCTTCTCCTCGATCCGTTATCGAGTTAATGTCGTGTTGAGACGCCAACGTCCGTAAACCCTGGTAAGTAAATATTATGGCTGACTTCTTCCGCTTGCTAAGACTCAGACTCGGTAGAATCGAAGACCGCTGCCCGCTTCTGTCGTCGTCGTTGAAAACACTCCGAGCAGCTGTCGGTGAGTTTGATATTCCCGACGTTCCGACTGCTCGTTGTTTCCAACGACGGACGCGCGACGAATCTCGTGCCTCGCTCAGTAGGCTCTACGTGCGTGCGCGGTTAGCTTGCCTATTGCGAGCGCAGTTCGATGTCCGAAGTTTAGATGTGTGTGTCTGTTGTTTGGGTCAGACGCGATGTGCGCACGATCTACATGTGCCGACGCGGAGAACGAGTCGGAGCTGTCGTTCGAACGCCGAACCAGATCATAATCGTGAACGGTTGAGCACGCCAGGTTTGGCGCCACGCAGTAGGCAGGTTGGGGCGCCACGCCGTTGGCAGGTCGGCGGCTGTGGCTGCTGCCGGCGCGCGCGTCGGTTCCGTCGTCTCGCTCGATTTCTGCGGTTAAAGTTTATTTTTCCTTTAATGTGGTTCCGTTGCGGTTTTGCGAGTGCCGTGGGCAGCGACGATAATTTCGGTAGAAATCCTGGCTTGCGTAGATGGGTTAAACATGGTCGAAGGTTTTGCTTCGCTTTCTCGTTTTTCGCTCCTTTCTGTCTGTGCTGTCTGATCTCCCCCCCTCTCTCTCTTTCTGTCTCTTTCTCTTCTCTCTCTCGTCCTCTCTCGTCTCTCTCTCTCTCATCTACCCCCCACCCCTCGTGCTCTCTTCTATATCTCTCGCTCTCTCTCTCTCTTCTCTCTCGCTCCTTCGCTCGCTCGGCAGCCCTCTCTATTCTACTGCATCTCGTCTCTGCTCTCTCTCTCTTTCTCTCTTCTCTCTCTGTCGCTCTCTCGCTCTCTCGCCTCTCTCTCTCTTCTTCTGTCTGTCTTGTCCGCTCGTTCCCCTCTCTCTCTCTCTCTCTCTCTCTCTCTCTCTCATATCGCTCGCTCTCCTTGGAGGAGAAAGAGGAAAGGAGAGGGGGAGGAGGAGAGACGGAGAAGGGGGGAGAAAGATGGAGCAAGGAGCAGAGCAGGGAGGAGGCGGAAGAGGAGTGAAGGAGGGTTTTCCAGGTGGCGGGCGATACAATAATTGCGTACTATAGCGAGTGTATATACTGTATCTTCTGTGCATGTGGTTTCAGAGTTGATTCGTAATTCGTAACTAATATGTACGTAATATAAAAAAGTTTTTTTTTTATTGCTCTACAGTATTAAAGTACGGACCATCTTATCCTGTCTACCAAAGACCAGAGCAGATGTAAGTTTCGGGAGAGTTTTCGCGAGCGAGGTCGCATGCTCGCGATAGATAGCAGCACGTGTTGCTTAGTCCCTCTAACCTCATCGTGAATGTATCTAACTCGCATTCGTTACGAAGCATGTTCTAACGTTGTCTTTCTCGCGCGGATGTTAGAAGAGGGGTTTAGAGCGTGTTGATAGAGGAGGGGAGGGTGGATGAGATATGCGGGTCAGATATGCGTAAGAGATGTCTTCATCCATTCTTCGTCATGTCCCTCTTGTTCGGTTTTTCTACCTCTGCGCGTCCTATTTTGGCCCTTCGTCTTTCTTGTTCCTTCCACTCTCGTTTCTTTTCTTGTTGCCCCCTTCCTTCTTGCTCTCTTCCTTAATGATGTTCCTTTCACTTTTGCCCTCTTCCTTCTCGTCCTCTCCCTTCTCAACGACATGAGAGAGCGTTCGGCACGCATGTACCGTCCCGCGCCGCCACAGCGCCCCCTGACGGTCAACCCTGTGTTTGCATTGTTTTTCACGCAGCCTTGCTAACGTTAGGAAACGGCAGTCGATAGATTCCGTCCTGTCGACATCGTAAGTGTCCATCTGCCTGTCTGTCGTCGATATCGCGCGCGTGCATGATGCCGACGCCATAGAGGCGCCCCCTGCCGGTAGATTGCGGTACTAGTCGGTTTGCTCGCTGCACATGCACGCACACAAACTCTGACACGCGTGTACAGAGATGTGCACGTACATGCTGCCTCAAACACATGCATGTACACGCAAGCTGACGAATGCTTTTTATTTTAGTGACTTGAGTAAGTAAAACTTAACAATACAGATAAAAATGATCGAATAAAACAAGGTAAAGAGTTTCTAACGGTTCTTGTCATTGATGGATGTTCTATTGTCGCTTCGCAGACCGTAGGAAAGCAGATAAACTAAGCATGGACGACCCTGAATGGGAGACCAAGACCATCACTAGTGCACTGAAGCAGTACTTTAGGTAAGTGTCGTCAACCTCTCGCGCGGCAAAGCGCGGCAGTAAAACGCACCCATGCCTCGAGCCGAGCTGGCCGACCTCCAAGCGGGTAATTTCTTTTCATTCTGATGAATTTTTTTCGTCGATTTGATATTTTGATTCTCGCGTTGGCCTACACGCTCGCTTCGCACTGCGCACGTGCAGGGGAAGAGTGGCGTGCGCCGTGGTGACAGTGGAGAACACGAGTAACAGAAAACTTAACGATGATACAAAAGTGAAATTCACGATGGTATAGAGAGCGTTGGCTGTGCTGGGGGGGGGAGGGATCGCGAGTAAGTGAGGCCATAATAAAAATATTGTTTGTTTGCCCTCACCCGACCGACCCGCCAAAAAGGGGCCGATTCAAAAATTTTTATTGATCTTCTTTTTTTTTAACAAATTGTATCACTGTACATTATATAAATCAGTAGGCAATACATTGTGTGTACCAAGCTAAACAAACATTCAACATAAAAGGTATCGCCACACAAGCACACCCGAGCATGTAGACACCATGCTGAATTTGTAAAAAGACCCCCGCCCTAAAAAAAAAGCCGACCTACCTACCCAAACTTTTCAGCCTGGGGAGGAGCCTAATCTAAGATTTTTTTAAATGTTGCCTGAGTGTCAGTGAAGCCACGGGGGTCGGGGGATGGGCGGTGGGATGCTGCGGGATGCTGCGTTCTCACGCCTCTCGCGTCTCGGGTTGTTTCAGGAATTTGCCGGAGCCCCTGATGACGTTCAGACATCACGGAGCCTTCATCGCTGCAGCGAGTAAGTCATTGTCGTCGTCGTCGTTGCCATCCCGGTACCTCGCCGCGCTTACCTCTGACCCTAGCCTTCCTCCCTGATCATCTCACACCTCCCCATCCGCCCAGTATCCCGGTGTGGCGTGTGCGTGCGTGTGTGCGTGCGTGGCATACATGTACGCGTGTGTGTGTGTGGTGCGTGCGTGTGTGTTTGGTATGCATGCATCGCCGTTCGTGGCATGCGTGTATGTGAACTGTGTCTGCGGTGTGTGTACTGTGTTTATACTATGTGTGTGTGGTTTATGAGCATGTGTGTGTATGTGTTTATACATGTGTGTGTGTTTACTACATGTGTGTGTGTATGTGTTTATACATGTGTGTGTGTTATACATGTATGTGTGTGTGTTTATATGCCATGGTGCTGTATGTGTTTTATACATGTGTGGTATGTGATCTGTGTCTGGATCGGTCGGTGGAGATTATTACCGTTCACCTGTGTGTGTGTTGTGTGTTTATACATGTGCGTGTATGTGGTTTATAGCCTGTGTGTGTTGTTTTCTACATGTGCGTGTATGTGTTTATATCATGTGCGTGTATGTGTTTATACATGTGCGTGGTATGTGTTTTATAGGCCTGTGTCGTTTGTTGTTTATACAGTGTGTGTGTGTTTATCCATGTGTTGTGTGTGTTTATCATTGTGTGTGTATGTGTTTAATACATGTGTGTGTGTTTATAGCATGTATGGTGTGTTTATACATGTGTGGGTGTGTGTTATTGCATGTGTGTGTATGTCGTTTATACTGTGGCTGTGTTTATACATGTGTGTGTATGTGTTTATACATGTTGGTGTGTTTATCACATGTGTGTGTGTTTTTAATACATGTGGCGGTGTATGTGTTTAGTACATGTGTGTGTGTGTGTTATACATGTGTATCGTGTTTATACATATGTGTTTTGGGTTTATACATGTGTGGTATGTGGTTTTACATGTGTGTTGTGTTTATACATGTGTGTATGTGTTTATAGCATGTGTGTGTGTTATACAAATATGTGTGTGTCTTATACATGTGTGGTGTGTTATACATGTGTGTGGTATGTGTTTATTAGCGATGTGTTGTGTGCTTATTAGCTGTGTGTGTACTGTGTTTATACATGTGTGTGTGGTGTGTGTTTATAGCATGTGTGGTGTATGTGTTTTAGAAATGTGTGTGTGTGTGTTTATACATTGTGTGTTGTATGTGACCTGTGGTCTGACCGTGTGAGATTATACGTTCACGCTGTGTGTGTGTGTGTGTGTGTGTGTGTGTGTGCCGTGCGGGCTTGCATGTGTGTGTGTTTTTACATGTGTATGTGTTTATGACATGTGTGTGCATGTGTGTATATGTGTTTATACATGTGTGTAATGTGTTCACGAGAGCACGAGTCTCAGTCGGGCAGCGGCGGTTAACGCGATCCACGTTCTGCATCTACGAGCTGCCGAGCATTTAACTCGCCAGATGCATGGAGATCGTCGGCTATGACGTCACGCTGCACAGTACTCGGCCATACGCGCCGCCCTGCACGACGCTGGCAGGCAGGTCGGGGGTGACTAGTAGGGATAGGGCAGGGGTAGAAATTAACTGTTAACATGGGAGTCTGGACGGACTGCCCGCTACGCGCGTCAAAAGAGGGATTCCGCAGCAAAATGAGGGCGTCTGAAGTTCAAGACGATTAAAGGATATTAACAACGTTGCACGTCTGCCAAATATTCATTGGACATTAGCTGAAAAAATACGGTAATGTCCCGGTCGAGGCCGTGCTGCCGGAACCGAACTAGTTTTAGTATGGCAGAATTTTTCACGGGCGTTCTACATGGACTCCTGCATATGTCAAATGCAGGGAGTCGACAGTAAATCAGGGAGTATTTGACTGCGGACTCCCGTTAATTTCGCACCCTGGGTTAGGAGTAGGGTATACGTAATTAGGGTTAGGGTTCGGTTAGGGTTAGGGTTATAAAGCTGGGCACAGGTAGTAGAAAAAGCTGTGTTGTTCGCCTACTGTTATCGGGCCCAATTCGATTTTGGGTTTATCACACGGCCCTATGGTTTGTCTTAGCCTGTGTGTTCACCAATTGTTCATCCGTTGTTCAGCTGTATGTTCGCGGCAGGGTTGGCGACACGCGAACAAGCACTAGATGACGATGCGACCTTGGCGTGCTGGCTTCGCGGCGACGCTGATGTTTCATTGTTGTTCATCACTACCTCTTGTTCACCACTTGTTGCACTGTATGTGTTCGGCAGGGTCGGGCGAACACAGCGACAAGAACTCATGACGAGCCGGCGAACCTCGGCGTACTGCTGTCGGCCCGACGCTGATGTCATTGTTGTTCATCAGCATGCGCCTTTGTTCACGCATAGTTCACTGGTTAGTGTTTCCGGCAGGGTCGCGGAAGCAACAGCGACATAGAACGTCATGACGTCCGCTTAGAACTTTGCGTCTGCTTTGGCCCGACACTGAATGGTTTTCATTGGCAGCCTCCCCGTTTGTTCACGTTGTTCATCGTAATGTTCAGCTGTATGTTTCGCGTCGTGGCAGGGTCCGGAACACAGCGATGCAAGAACCGTCATGCCGACGCGCAAGACGTGCTTGGCGTGCTGCTTTCGCCGACAGCTGTTTGTTCATACAATGCTCCTTGTTCACGCATTGTTCATTGTCTGTTCGTCGCAGGGCCGCGGAACACAGCGACAAGAACCTCATGACGACGCCGAACCTTGGCGTTCTTGCTTCGGCCAGGGGGGGAAAAAAAAACGGTTGATGCGTCAGGAGAGGAGACGGTCGCACGATCATGGAGCTAAAGTTCTGCAATGGTCGTGGCGTCGAGCTGCTCGTTCCGAACCTGCGACAAGGTGCGCCGTCGCCGCGGCTAACGGGAGGAGGTGT
>NW_014578852.1:44617-45835 GCF_000485595.1 Priapulus caudatus
TGTTCATCGTATGTTCACCGTATGTTCCGTCGTGCAGGGTCGCGGAACACAGCGACAAAAACCTCATGACGACTGCGAACCTTGGCGTCTGCTTCGGCCCGACGCTGATGTTCATTGCTGTTCATCACATGCTCCTTGTTCACCATTGTTCACTGTATGGTCCGAAGGGTCGCGGAACACAGCGACAAGAACCTCATGACGACCGCGAACCTTGGCGTCTGCTTTGGCCCGACACTGATGTTCATTGCACCTCCCCCGTTGTTCACCGTTGTTCATCGTATGTTCACCGTATGTTCCGTCGTGCAGGGTCGCGGAACACAGCGACAAAAACCTCATGACGACTGCGAACCTTGGCGTCTGCTTCGGCCCGACGCTGATGTTCATTGCTGTTCATCACATGCTCCTTGTTCACCATTGTTCACTGTATGTTCCGCAGGGTCGCGGAACACAGCGACACGAACCTAATGACGACCGCAAACCTTGGCGTCTGCTTTGGCCCGACACTGATGTTCATTGCACCTCCCCCGTTGTTCACCGTTGTTCATCGTATGTTCACCGTATGTTCCGCCGTGCAGGGTCGCGGAACACAGCGACAAGAACCTCATGACGACCGCGAACCTCGGCGTCTGCTTCGGCCCGACGCTAATGTTCATTGTTGTTCATCACATGCTCCTTGTTCACCATTGTTCACTGTATGTTCCGCAGGGTCGCGGAACACAGCGACAAGAACCTCATGACGACTGCAAACCTTGGCGTCTGCTTTGGCCCGACACTGATGTTCATTGCACCTCCCCCGTTGTTCACCGTTGTTCATCGTATGTTCACTGTATGTTCCATCGTGCAGGGTCGCGGAACACAGCGACAAGAACCTCATGACGACCGCGAACCTTGGCGTCTGCTTCGGCCCGACACTGTTGTTCATCACATGCTCCTTGTTCACCATTGTTCACTGTATGTTCTGCAGGGTCGCGGAACACAGCGACAAGAACCTCATGACGACCGCGAACCTTGGCGTCTGCTTCGGCCCGACACTGATGTTCATTGCACCTCCCCCGTTGTTCACCGTTGTTCACCGTTGTTCACCGTATGTGCCGTCGTGCAGGGTCGCAGAACACAGCGACAAGAACCTCATGACGACCGCGAACCTTGGCGTCTGCTTCGGCCCGACACTGATGTTCATTGCACCTGCCCCGTTGTTCACCGTTGTTCCCCGTTGTT
>NW_014578852.1:45845-46313 GCF_000485595.1 Priapulus caudatus
CAAACACATGCATGTACACGCACATGCTGCCTCAAACACATGCATGTACACGCACATGCTGCCTCAAACACATGCATGTACACGCACATGCTGCCTCAAACACATGCATGTACACGCGCGGCGTGCACGCATGCACACACCCACATGCACGCACACCTACCCACGCACATACGCAAGGTCCTCTCGCGGGGTGAGAATCCCTTCCAGGTTGTCGTCATTGCCGTGTTTGTTAAAAATTATTAAAATTAAATTATTACAAATTATGAATTGGTTTAAATTCGTACTGAACACCTAATCTGGATTATGCATGAACAGCATAGTGTGTGTGTGTGTGTGCGTGCGTGCGCGCATGTGCGTGTGTGTGTGCGTGCGTGCGCGCGTGCCTGCATTGCCATGTGTGCGTGCCTGCCTGCCTGCATTGCCGGTTGTGCGTGCTTACGTGCGTGCGTGCTTACGTGCGTGCGTGCT
>NW_014578852.1:46851-48833 GCF_000485595.1 Priapulus caudatus
GCTCTCGCTCTCGCTCTCGCTCGCTGGCTCGCTGTGTCAAACAGTAGTGCGGCCAGCCTGGGGAGCATACAGCAATCATCTACGAGGTCAGTACAGTACGTCATCCCCGCCGGCCCCCGCTGCTGCCGCTTGCTTGTCTAACACGCCCCGCCAGCCCCCGCCTAACCCCCGCCCAGCCCCCGCCCACCCCCGCCAGCCCCCTTCAATCTCGCCGCGTCCACATACACCCGCTTCGCCGTGGTCGCTTGCTTCGCTATATCTATCACGCCCCGTCAGTGTGCGGTACAGTAAGCCTTGCTATCCTTAAGACGCCGCTCTGCACCGCGGACGGTTGCCGGGAATGGTTGACGGTGGCTCTCGCCGCTACGTACGAAGGGGAGGGCTTGTCTCACGGAGACGCAAATCTACGTCTCGCGAGACAAAGTTCTCCTAGTCTGAAAGGAAGCCTGAAGCTCAGCATGGCTTCACAGCGCGGTTCTCGCACACGCTCTTCTGGGAAGCTTCCGGGATTTTTAGTCGTCATCTAGCGACGCTGCTGGTGACGGAGGCGGTGATTCTGCTTGCATTAACATCTGTACGTTGAGGCAAGGAGATAAATATAACAAGGAGAGGAAGCGCCGCCATATCTGGCCCAAATTTGGGTTCGGCAGAGACCCTAGAACAGATCAGTGTCCTATTGTCGCTGGGTTCGGTCTGCACAGCCGTTTCAGCTGATTATGGTCCATAGATGGCGCCCTTGAGGCGAAAAGCGCACAGCCAATCCGCTTCCTCTCCTCGTTATATTTAGCTCCTTGCGTTGAGACAGTCTTGCATCTGCGCGAACTAACCACCGCTGAGGGGTGGGGGGGCAGCGCAAAATTACTGCCGATTGCCTTGGTTGCTGTTGTAGTTAAAATACAGCGATAAATTGCGATATGTTGTAATAGTTACATGAATTAGTTATGATGTATGAGAATAAAATGCGGTAATGAATTATGATATAAAAGTAATAAATTCTGAAATGAGTTATCATGATTGTGTAATAATAGATAGAACAATGAATTCTAATATATAGTAGTAAATTAAAATATTTAGTAATAAATGAAGCATTAAATTATAATGTACAGTTATAAATTATAATATTTAGTAATAAATGTGTGATGAGATTCGTAGAGACTGTATGCAATCGCTGTATATACGGCAAAATATCGAACTTGAGTAAAATCGTCGTGGCGTCGCCCCGATTTCCATCGCTAAATTATAATCATCGAACGATCGTTATCGTGAATGTCGTGTCTGAAGACGCCAACGTCGTAACCATGGTAATAAAAATTATGGCTGACTCTTCCCTGCTAGACTCGACTCTGTAGAATCGAAGACCGTCGCCCCGCTTCTTTCGTCGTCGTCGTCGAAAACATCCGAGCAGCTGTCGTGAGTTTGAATCTCCGCGACGTCCCGACTGCTCGCTTGTTTCCAACGACGACCGGCCGCCGAATCTCGTGCCTCCTCAGTAGCTCACGTGCGTCTGTGCGTTTGTTGTTGTGGAGCGAGTTCCGATTCCGAAGTTTAAGATGTGTGTGTCGTGTGTTTTTTTCAGACGCGTGCGCACGATCTACATGTGCGACGCGGAGAACGAGTCGGAGCTGTCGTTCGAACCGAACCAGATCATAACGAACGGTGAGCACGCCAGGTGGCGCCACGCGTAGGCAGGTGGCGCCACGCGTTGGCAGGTGGCGCTGTTCTGCGCGCGCGCGTCGGTTCCCGTCGTCTCGCCTCCGATTTCTGCGGTTAAAGTTATTTTTCCTTTAATGTGTTCGTTGGGTTTTGCGTTGCCGTGGCAGCGACGATAATTCGGTAGAAATCCTCTGCGTAATTTTAAAATGGTCAAGTTTTGCTTCGCTTTCTCTTTTTCGCTCTTTCTGTCTGTCTGTCTGTCTCCCCCCCCCTCTCTCTCTTTCTGTCTCTTCTCTCTCTCTCTCTCTCTCTCTCTCTCTCTCTCTCTC
>NW_014578852.1:49687-51309 GCF_000485595.1 Priapulus caudatus
CTCTCTCTCCCCCTCTCCCTCTCTCTCTCCTGCTCTGACTGACTGTGAGATGGTTCTCCGTATTGTCATGTTGCAGTGCGGGCGTCGCGTGAGCCCGGCTGGCTCTCTCCCTCTCTCTCTCTCTCCCCCTCTCCCCTCTCGCTCTCTCTCTCTTCTCTCTCTCTCCCTCTCTCTCTCTCCTGCTCTGACTGACTGTGAGATGGTTCTCCGTATTGTCATGTTGCAGTGCGGGCGTCGCGTGAGCCCGGCTGGCTCTCTCCCTCTCTCTCTCTCTCCCCCTCTCCCCTCTCGCTCTCTCTCTCTTCTCTCTCTCTCCCTCTCTCTCTCTCCTGCTCTGACTGACTGTGAGATGGTTCTCCGTATTGTCATGTTGCAGTGCGGGCGTCGCGTGAGCCCGGCTGGCTCGAGGGAACACTCAACGGCAAGACGGGACTCGTACCGGAGAACTACGTCGAGTATCTGCAGTGAGGGGGCGCCGGCGGAGCGCGCGGGGGCGCCACGTGTCGCTCGCCGACACCTGCGGCCGGCGGGCCGGGAGCGGACTAGTGTCTAGAGGTCAGAAGTTGCGGAGTCGTGGCAAGACCTCATGAACGCGCAGCTAGAGGTCACGACCTGCAGCTAGAGGTCACGACCTGCAGCTAGAGGTCACGACCTGCAGCTAGAGGTCACGACCCCGCAACTAGAGGTCACGACCCGCACCTATCTCTGCGTGGCTGGACGCGCGACTCCGCTCCTTCTACATGCAGCTGGTCTGGAGACGGATGCGGAGAGAGAGAGGGCCAACGCCGTCGCCGTGGCAACGCGAAGCCACCGCCCCCAGCGTCTCGTCTCTCCTCTCCTTGGTCGGCACCCGCCGCCCGAGACGCGCGACTCGCGAGTG
The DNA here is from genome assembly GCF_000485595.1 of Priapulus caudatus. Lineage (NCBI taxonomy): Eukaryota > Metazoa > Priapulida > Priapulimorpha > Priapulimorphida > Priapulidae > Priapulus > Priapulus caudatus. The sequence goes on from NW_014578852.1 coordinate 50,568, forward strand.
AGACGCGTGAGACATGACGGGGAAGACGCGAGACGAGGCATCCGCGTTCCCCCGCGATTATTCTGAAGCCAGTAGAGCGCGCCGCGGCAGCCGGAGAGAAACCGGCGACGCGAGACAGTAACCTCGCGTCTCCGCCACCGCCACCGCACGACTCGAGACTCGCGAGTGAGGCACACGAGACGCGACGCGGGAAGATGCGAGACGCAGGAGACGAGGCGTCCGCGTCCCCCCGCGATTATTCTGAAGCCAGTAGAGCGCGCCGCGGCAGCCGGAGAGAAACCGATGACGCGACATCGTAGCCGCCGCTCGCTCGCACGCTAGTTAGTTCTCCTATTGCTTCCCCCGAATCGAGGAAGTCACCCTCTCTCTCTCTACATACGGATCTCAATATCCGCGTATTTCTTCGTGCGAAAGGAGAGGAACATGAGGAAGCCACAGCACGCGCGTTTGCTATCGGAGGGAGGGGGGGGGAAGGTCGTAGACGGTTCGCGTGTACAGACGACGTTAAGCCAGTAAAAGTCGACGCCTGCTGCCCCGCGTTTGATCTAGAGGTACTGGTGCTGGCCTCTATCCTCAATCTTGAAATAATGAATTCTCGTTCGCGCGCAGTCGCGAACGGGAGATCGCCGCGAAACAAGCGAACGGCAGGACGAGCGGCTAATGACCGATTTAACTAGCCGCCAGTAACGTCGCGCGGTCGCGACCACCAGGGGGCGGCGCTCGTCTCCTCCCGCCCGCGCCG
>NW_014578852.1:52493-53189 GCF_000485595.1 Priapulus caudatus
GAGAGAGAGAGAGAGAGAGAGAGAGAGAGAGAGAGAGAGAAGAGAGAGAGAGAGAGAAAGAAAGACAAAGACAGTCAAAGAGACAGCAAGCTGGGCACATAGATAGAGATAACACTAGGTGGTGTATGCGTCGCACCTGGAAGGCGAGCCAGCTGCCGACGTCTACGTCCGGCATCATGACGTCGGCCAGGATGCAGTCGTCTCCGGCTAACGTCGGCCCCCAGATGCTGGTGCGGCACTTCTCCTTATCCTCGTCCTCCTCCGCCTGCAGGGGGAGAGAGAAGGAGCACGGACATGTATACATACGTGCATACATACACAATGTCATGTATACATGTACATGTACATGTACGTCTACATGTACATTACATGTGTACGTATGCATACATGTACACGTACGTCTACATGTGCCTGTATGCATACGTCAATGGACACCCATGGACGTAATAAATGTAGAAAAGTAGATTAAGGTGTTGAGTTTTATTCAGCAAGCTTTCGAGAATTTTTATAGCCTTGTATCTCTCTTGTATATTTAATTTGTATAGCCTTGTATCTCTCTTGTATATTTAATTTGTATAGCCTTGTATCTCTCTTGTATATTTAATTTGTATAGCCTTGTATCTCTCTTGTATATTTAATTTGTATAGCCTTGTATCTCTCTTGTATATTTAATTTGTATAGCCTTGTATACCTCTT
>NW_014578853.1:0-35997 GCF_000485595.1 Priapulus caudatus
GCTTGAGCAACATGTACACGCACGCGCGCATTCTCATAACGTACACTTTGCCCATGAATTCATGCAGTAATCGTCTCCTCTTAATGTGACTCTGCCGCTAGGTGGCCCGATGACGCCCTGCACATGTCCAACACCAACGTTGTCTATAGCGGGAAACGTGTTTCTAAAAAAACACCCAAAGATACAAATAGTATGAGCTGAATTAAAGATACATTGGTGTTATATACACCCGGACGTAAATAACAGATACTAGTATGAAGGCACGATACCATATATGTTATATACACGGACGATAGGATACAATAGTAGAATGATAAAGATACATATAATGTTTCATAGTATCACCGGACGGTAGTTGCCTACAATACCAGATTGAACACGTAAATGGAAGATACCCCATATAATGTTTATAATACCACGGCACGTATTTACAATACTAGATGACGTAAAGATACATATTATGCCTTAATATCACCACGGGGTAGGTATCAACATACTAGAATGAACGTAAAGATTATCATATAGTTTTATTAACACGGACGTAGATACAATACTAGATCGACCGTACTAGATATCATAATATTTATATAGCACGGACGTAGTTCATAACCTAGATGACGTAAAGATACAATATATGTTAATGAACACGGACGTAGTTACAATACTGAGATGCCACGTAAAGATACATGATACTGTTATATACACGGTACCGTAGGTACAATACTTAGATACGTAAGATACATTAAATGTTATAATACTACGGACGTAGATACAATACTCAGATAGCAGCGTAAAAGATACAATATATGTTTGTACAATACACGGGAACGTAGATACAATACCTAGATGACGTAAAGATACATATAATGTGATAAACACGGGACGTAGATACAATACTAGATGCACGTAAAGAGTTACATGATATTATGTATATCATGATCGCGGGGACTGTAGATACAATACTACAGACGACGTGAAAGATACGACCTATATTGTTAGGAGTACACGGACGTAGGGTACGAGAAGTACTAAAGAATGACGTAAAGATTACATATATGTTATACTGTACAGCGACGTAGATACAATACTGAGATGACGTAAAGATACATATATGTTATATACACGTGGACGTAGATATCAGCTAATACTAGATGACGTACACAGATAACATATATGTTATATAGCACGGCGTCTAGATACAAACTAGTGACGTAAAGATACATAATGTAAGTACAACGGACGTAGAATACAATACTATATTAAAGACGATACATATATGTTACTATACACCGGACGTAACGATACAATACTAGATGACGTAAAGATACATTATATGTTATAATACACGCGACGTAGATACAGATACTATATGAAAGGGACGCATACAATATATGTTTATATACACGGACGTAAGGTTACAAATAGTAAAGATGACGTAAAGAGTACATGATATGTTTATATACGAACGGAACGTAGTTACAATAACTAGATGAACGTAAAGAGTAGCACTATATGTTTTATTATACAACAATCGGACGTAGTTATCAATACTAGATGCACGTGTAATAGATACATATATGTTGAATATTACCAACTGATCGGTAGGTACAGCATACTAGGATGACGTAAAGAATACACATTAGTAGTGTTTTATATCCACGACGTAGATATCAATTACTAGAGATGAGCGTAAAGAGACAGATATGTTGATCATACACGGACGTAGTTACAATACCTCAGAGATGACGGTAAAGATACACTATATGTTGATAATACACGGACGTAGTACTAATACTAGATGACGTAAAGATACATATATTATATACACGGACGTAGGTCAGATACTACATGACGTAAAGAATACAGTTATACTGTTATATACACTAGGACGAATACGAATACTAGATGACGTAAAGATCAACATATATTTATATACACGGTACTAGAATACAAGTACTAGATGATACGTAAAGATAATATATGTTATCATACCCGGGACGTAGATACAATACTAGATGGACGTAAAGATAAACATATAGTTATGAGGGATTACAGCATATAGCACGGACGTAGATACAATAGCTAGAGGACATAAAAGAATACATATATGTTATATCCACACGTGACGCTAGGTACAATAACTAATGAACGATAAAGATACATATAAGCTATATAATAACACGACGTAGATACAAACTGAAGAGAGATACACGTAAAGATATAGTATAATGTATATACACGGACGCCTAGATACAAATACAAGGAGTGAACGTAAAGATAAACATATTATGTTATAACTACCACGGACGTAGATACAATACTGAGACGTATAAGACCTACAATATATGTTATCATACACGGACGAGATACAAATACTAGATGGACGTAGAGAGATACATATATGTTATATACACGGACCGTAGATTACAGCATACTATGATGAAGGACGATACAAGTATAATGTTATATACACGGAACGTAGATACAAATACTAGATGACGTAAAGATACATATATGTTTATATACACGGACGTAGATACAATACTATATGAATGGAGCCGATACGATATATTTATACTACACGGACCGTAGATACAATACTAAGTGACGTAAAGATACATATATGTTATATACACGGACGTAGATACCAATACTATTATGATATACGTAAAGATACATATAGTTAATATATCACGGACCGTAGTTACACGATACTAATGACGTAAAGACTACGATATATGTTATATACACGGACGTAGATACAGATCCACTGAGATGACGTAGGAAGATTACTAGTATGTTATATACACGGACGTAGTTACAGATACTATATGACGTAAAGATACATAATGTGTATATACACCGGACCCCTTAGACGACAATACAATAAGTGACGTATAAGATAATATATGATATAATACACGGACGTAGGTACAATACTAGCCATGAAACGTAAAGATAACATATATGTTAACACAGACGACGTAGATACAATTAACTAGAGTGTACGTACATAGATACACTACTACTGGTAAACATACAACTGGACGGTAGATAACAATACTACCATTGAACGTAAATATACCATATATGGTTTAAAACACCTACGAACGTAAGATACAATAGTAATGACGTTAAAGAACTATATATGTTATATACACGGACCGTAGATACAATACTAGGATGACGCGGCTGTTGTATTACCTATCAGTATCTCGCGATCTTATAGTGAGTTACGGTTTCTAAGAATTCACATGCATAATCGATACATGTCCTTAATAAAAAATGATCCACTGTAGCAGTTTGAGTTAATTTGACACCACGCATTAAACCTAATTTAATTAAGCAAAATATGCCCAACGTCAGGCAAGGTTCAAGACCGCATTAGGCTTCATACGCAAGCCCTGTGAGTACGGAGTTTAGGGCCGGTAGAAAAAAGTGTAATTTTACCCTATCATGATCTCTGCGATGATATATGAGGCTTAAAAGCGTGTTCTTAAAATCTGCTTGTTTGTATACATCGCATAATGATACACGGTCTTAGAAATATATCAACTGTGACGTTCGAAGTTAATTGACCCACGAATTAATCCACTAATTAAATTAAGCAGTTATTCACCTCCGCCGCGGAGCGGTCATAGCCATTGCGATAGGCTATTGATAGCCGCCATGGTCTCGCGAAGGACGTCGAGTAATTATAAAATTCAGACCATTCAATACAGTGCGTGATGATACATTTCTTAGAAATAATCATTGTGAGTTCGAGTTTAATTGACCAAGCACGATTAACCTAATTCAATTAGCTCTGTTATTCACTGCGCAGTCAAGCTCCATAGGGCTATACCAGGGCGTGGTAGTACGGGTTTTAGCCGTTAGACCACAAAAGTGTGATTGAACCTATCGATATCTCGCGATCATACGCTGTATGAGTTTCCGCGCGTTTCTAAGGAATTCGAGCATGCATAATGATTACATGGTCTTTGAGCGTATAAAGAAATGGGACACTCGTGAAGCTTTTCGAGTGTAATGTGGAGCCCAGCGACTCTGACCACGAGTTAACCTATCATTAATTAGCTTGTATTCACCCGCGAACGGTTGATTGCCTATCATGCAGGCTATTAAAACCATGGTCTTCTGCGAAGGAGTCGTGTGTATAATCAAGATATTCTAACATGTCGTGATGCTACAATCTTGAGAAGATAAATCACTGTGAGTTTATCGAGTCTAATTCCATTGACCCACGATTAACTAAACTAATTAGTCTGTTTATTCACTGTATGTGAGTTGAAGAGCACGGAACGTCTGAAGCCCCACATAGGACTATGACAGGCCTGGTAGTAGCGTGTAAGCGCAGCCGTAATAAAACCCATGTATTCCCTAAATCATGAATCCCTACTGCGATCTATCCGATGAGATACGTTTCTTGACGAATTCTAACCAATGCAAATGGAATACATGTCTTAAGAAAAATAACACAGTGAGTTTTCGAGAATTAAGATTAGGCTAGTTATACGCATGGCTCGCGAAGGAGTTCGAGTTATAATTCTACATGCGTGATGATACATGTCTTAGAAACATAATCATTGTGAGTTTCGATTAATTGACCCACGATTCTAACCTAATTAATTAGCTGTTATTGCCACAGCGCGGAGCCCCATAGGCTATTTATAATCGCATGTCTCGCGAAGGAGTCGAGTTATAATTTCTAGAATCTACATGCAGTGATGCTACATATGCTTAAGAAAATAATCACTGTGAGTTTCGAGGTCTAATTTACCCACGAATTAACCCATATTAATTAGGCTTTATTCCACGCGCGGCCATGCCCAATGCATAGGCTAGTATACGCATGTCTCCGCAGAAGGAGTCGGAGTGCTATTAATTCTAGGAATTCTACGATGCGTGATGATACAGCCTTAGAAATAATCACTTGTTAGTTTCGAGGTTAATTGACCTCCATCACGAATTAACCTAATTAATACTGTTAATTCACGCCGGTCAAGCCCATAGGCTATACCGGCTTTAGTACGGGTTTAGCCAGCCGGTAGAAAAGTGTATTTACCTATCATAAGTCTGCGATCTAATATGAGTACGTTTCTAGAATTATTACCATGTTATAATGATACATGCTTAAATAATCAACTGGGAGTCGAAGTGTAAAAATTTTTTTACCCACGATTTAACCTAATTTATTAGCTTTATTCACGAGAGAGCGCGTCATGGCCCATAGGCTAATTATAAACGCATGTCTCGCGAAGGAGTCGAGTTATAATTCTACATGCGTGATGATTAACATGTCTCCTACAGAAATGAATTCATTGTGAGTTTCAGAGAGTTAATAATAGAACCCACGCATTAACCTAATTAATTATTTGTTATTCAGGGAAAGCGCGGTCAAGCCCATAGGCTTATACAGGCCTGTAGTACGGGTTAGCCAGCCGAGAAAGTGCGTAATTTATACTATCATATCTCAGCGATCTTTATATGAGATACCCGTTTCCTAGAATTCTACATGCATACATGATACAATGTCTTAAAAACCATCACTGCGTAGTTTCGAGTTATATTGACCCACGATTGAAACCTAATTAAATTAGCTGTTATTTACCGCGCGTCAATGCCTCATATCCAGACATATGCGTATTATATACGCATGGTCTCTGGCTAAGTGAGTCGAGTTATTAATTCTCTAGAAATTCTAGACATGCGGGCCATGCAGACAGGTGGTCGTTCTATACCAGGTGGCTACACCGATCTACCGATCGCACGGAGCTGTGAAGCTGACAGACATATGGTCGTTCTCATACACGTTGGCCGTTTCTCTCAGTACAGGTGGCTACAACCGTATCCCCGACCATACCCACAAAGGAAGCTGTGAACGCTGTGGAACAGATCAGTCGTACGTTCTATACAGGTGGTCGTGCCCTATATACATGTGGCAACACCGTATCTCTCCACCACCCGAAAGCGTGAACGCTGTGAACAGACAAGTGGATCGTTCTAATTACAGTTTGCCCGTTGTATGCGATGTTTTAGTAGCCGTCCCTACTTCTTCGCAGTGAGAGTGATACGTGTCCGGTTGAGGAGGCCCAGAGCGAATATAGTATTCTAGTCATGGTATATATATTCAGTGGACAGTTACTGCATGCTTACTCAAGACCCGCATGAGCCGTTTATATTGTGTTAGTTGGTGTTGGTGGCGTGCGCGTTTTTTATGCATTATCATTATATACCCAATTCACCGTCCTTTGTTACTGTTTGCTATCTTATGCTCACTGCTGTTCTTATACAGCGGACAATATACAGTAGAAGTCCAAAAAATCCGGATGCCAGAAATCCGACCAACGCGCGATGAAACCTTTCGAAAACATGACCTTCAGCCATTATGAATACACGCTGTTCTTTTTTGGTAGTGAAAATAATTTATGTTTACATTTTTGTCAAGTGTTGACCTATTTTCCCTTTAAAACTGCTCGTTTTTTAAATTCAATGAAGCCATGCTGTATTTGCCTAATGAAAAAAACAACTCAAATTTAACTTGTTCTTCTCTATCTTCATTTTTATTGCAAGTTTTAAAACCTACTGGTAAGTGACGGCGAACAGCCGGACGATGTTGAATGTCGTAAATGTTGAATCGATTACTCCAGCGTCTACTGCATCGTCATGATAAAATATCAATAAGCCTAATACAATTAATTAATCGTTCGCCTTTTAAGAATATATAATCGAGTATAGGAATATATTGGACTCCAAAATCAGTATAAAGAAAATTAACTTTCGTTGAACACATCGTGGATCCAAGTATAAATCTGGTATAAGTTAAATAGTTAAATATAAAAAACGTGTACAGTTAGATGTATAAGGATTTTGAAAGAGTGAAAACGTGTAACCCCCGTTGCCCGAAACAGATCAAAATTTCTGAACCAAATAGTCGCTCTAATTGGAGTCGACTCTGCCCGTGGTTTCAGCGCTAAGAAGAGCAGACGGACGCTAACAGATGCTTGTTTGTGTCACAAAGCGTTACAGCTTTCCCGTGGATTGGTGGTGATAGGTGTAAGCCACCTGTATAGAACGGCCACCTGTTCTGTTCAAAGCGTTCACAGCTTCCCGTGGATGGGTGGATGATACGGTGTAGACCCACCTCTGTATAATGACAGGACCGTGCACGTCTGTCTGTCTGCACAGCTATCCCAGTAGATGGTGGTGAATACGGAAGTGTAGCCCACCTGTATAGAAGCGACCACCTGTAATAAAAAGAAAAAAAAATAGAACGTAACAAACCGCCGATCGCACGCTGCCTGTGTTCATGAGCAGGCCTTGGCGCGCCGACGCGTCCTTGTGCTTACAGCTTCCCGTGGATGGTGCGGGATACGGTGTAGCACGACCTGATATAGAAACGCGACCACCTGTCCTGTTGCCACAGCTCGTCCCGCTGGATGGGTGGGGATAACGGTGTAGCGCACCCTGTATGAAACGACCACCATATATCAGCGAACATGACCACCTGTCTGTTACCAGCGTAACAGCTTCCCGTGCGATGAGTGGTGACCTACGGTGCCTAGGCCACCCTGTATAGGAATCGACACTTGTCCTGTTAACAACGCCCGTTCCGGCAGGCGCGCCCCCACGCTCCATCTGCGCGCACGGGTAGAACAGCCGATCGTCGGAGGATCGTGATGTACAGAAGAGCTGAGCGCGACCAGTCTCATACACTGTACTGATGCCTTCCCGTGGATGGTGGGAATACGGTGTAGCCACCCTGTATAAAAACGACCACCGTATATATGAACGCACCACCTGTCCCCGTTCATCAGGACGTACAGCATCTCCGAGTGATGGTGGTGATCGGTGTAAGCCAACTGTGATAAGAACCCAGGCCCCCTGTCTCGTTCACAGCGTGTAACGAGCTCCCGTGGATGGTTGGTGATACGGTGATAGCCACGCTTATAGGAAGCACCACGCTGTCTGTCACACAGACAGCGTTAACAGCGTCCCGTGGATGATGGTGATACGGGTTGTAGCCGACCTGTAATAGACGCGGGCCAGCTCCCCTGTTTGCTCACAGGCGTTAACAGCTTCCCCGTGATGGTGGAATACGGTGTACGCCAGCTGTATACGCCCTTAATAGAACGACCACCTGTCTGTTCACAGCTCGGGTTGAACGAGCTTTCGTGGATGGTGGCGGATGACGGATGTAAGCCACCCTGTATAGCGAAAACAGCCACCGGATGTCTGTACATCAACTGCGGACTCACGAGCTCCAACGAGTGGTGGGGAATCGGTGTACCACTAGATTAAGACGGCCAACCTGTCTGCTCACTGACGATTAAGCTTTCCGCTGGATGGTGGGGATGATACGGTGTAGCCACCTGTATATGAACGCCACCTGTCTGTTCACAGCGTTAACAGCGTTCGCGTGGAATGGTGTGACACTTTTTTATAAATGATTATATTACGTGGACACAACTGATGGTACAGACAAAAGTGGGAAATGGAGTGGATTTTATTAGTGTAAGGCCAATTGCGCCGAAGTAAATAGCGAAATGGTGTAGACATTCTCTCTCTTTTTACTAAATAGACCGAAATGGGGAATTAGCCCCAGTAGGCGAAAATGGGAGTAGCCCAACTGAGAGGCATAGAAGCCCTACGTATAAACCTACCAACCACGTAGAGCATCTGTGAAACGCTGGCCTGACGAGAAACAGGTGTCTTCTATAACAGGTGGGCGCGTCCGTTACAGGTAAATGGATACACCATTGTACCCTCCCGTCTTCTCACTCATCCAAGCTGGGAAGCTGTGAACCCGCTGTCAACGACAAGGTGCCGCTTCCTATACAGGTGCTACACCGCGGTCACTCCTCACCCGATGCCATCGAACTGACGAGACGCTGTTGAATAGAGACAAGGTGGCGCGAAGTTTTAGATACAGGGTGCGCCGAGGTAAATAGTGCGCCGTGGGTCGCCGACGGGTAGAGACAGTAATCGCGGGCAAGCCGAGGGAGTACCATATGCCGCCGAGGTAATAGTGCGCCGCCGACGCGTAAACAGTACGCGCCGAGGGGTAATATGCACTGCATCGACAGGTGAGAACGAGTACGTCGGCCGAACGGGGTCACAGTACGCGGCCGAGGGTAAAAGTGCGCGCCCGACGGGTTAAACATGCGCGCCGACCGGGTTTTAAACAGTGCGCCTCCGAGGTTAATAGTACGTGCCGAGGGTAAATAGTGCGCGCCCGACCGGTAAACAGTGCGCGCCGAGGGTAAATGATGCGCGCCTAAACGGGTAAGCAAGTGTGCGCCGAGGTAAATAGTGCAGCCGCCGACAGGGTAAACAGTGCGCGCCGAGGGTAAATAGTGCGCGCCGATGGGTAAAACAGTCGCGCGTCCGAGAAAAATAGTCGCGCGCCGACGAGTAAACTGTCCCGCGGCCGAGGGTAAATAGTGCGCGCCGATGGGTAAACAGTGCGCGCCGAGGGTAAATAGTGCGCTGGCCGACGGGTAACACTTGGTGGCGGAGAACAGCGCACGCGTGTGTGATTTGTCGACATGATGACATTGTTTTATTCATCACTAAATCTTCGTAAACAATGGTAAATATACACACGCGCGGGCTCGTTTTGATTCTCGTTTCCTCTCTCGCTCTCTTCGTCTCGTAACAAACAAATTATCAATCATCATCAAAATTATATTATTTTACAAACAAGTAGTATTTTAATATAGTAGTATACTGTCCATAAAAACGTGGTAACAAAGCTTTGCTAGGCTGAAACAAAAATACCGAAGCCATATACAAGCAATAGGGGGCGCTGCGGTCGCGTCGCGTGGCCGCAGCAGCGCAACAGCGACGCGCAGACGACGTGTGTCGCAGCATGCACGGTCGCCGTCGCGCAACACAGCGCACGACACAGTGAGGGACACACACGCGCGGCGGCGGTGGTGACGTTATGCCGTGTGCTGCACGCAAGCGCATGCCCGCGCACCAACACCAACAGACCTGTGAGTGTGGGGGGGGGTGAGTCTTGCTTGCCCAGCCCCGCTTGATCTATCTTTCCTCCCCCTCACCCGGGGGGTGGGAGGGGGAAGGGGAGGACGGTGGGGACCTCTGCGGGCGGAACGACGGGAGTGTTTACGATGACAAGTGAGCATTCGGGAAACGAGAATGAAAAAGGAGAGAGAGAGAGAGGGCGAGATAGATAGATACAGAGAGAGAGAGAGAGATAGAGGGCGAGATAGATAGATACAGAGAGAAAGAAAGAGAGAGAGAGAGAGAGAGAGATAGATAGAGAGAGAGAGAGAGAGAGAAAGAGAGAGAGAGAGAAAGAGAGAGAGAGAGAGGAAGAGAAAGAGAAAGAAAAGTGGAGGAAGACGGAGCGGGAAGAAGAGGAGGAAGACGAGGAGGGAAAATCAGAGGGTAAAGGAGAGGGTAGGACGAAAGGAAGACGAAAGGAGGGTAGATGAAACACACGCACGCACAGGTCCCCGATGCTCTGAAATCTCCCTTCCACCCAATTTAAACACGGCCGGCTGGCGTCACCACCGTCGCACACGAGCGTTCCGGTACACACCACGTCACGATCAACTGTTACTTTTCAAGCACATCATATAACAACTCGACATACGGAGCCTCCCTCGGATCAACCACCCACCCACCGTGGGGGTGGTGGAAGGGTGGTCCAACAGGGAGGATCATTTTTAATACAACTTTTTACATCAACAGGGTAAAAACTAAAACTATATCGTTGATATACTAAAATACTGAAGATCTGAAAACCCTTACTTACACATTTTTACAGCGCAAAAAACAAACAAACAAACAAACAAACAAACAACAAGTACAGAGAATTTAAAAAGTGAGCGTTGAGACGATGGCGGGAGAAGGTGGCGACACCTGGTGTCGCGGGAGGAAAAAACGCGTCCGAGTAAATTCTCACGTTAAACGATATCGAATTCTTGATTTAAAAACAAACGACTTCGCAGGCCGATTAACGATTAATTAGCCACTGCTAAATACACAATTTCTCGCGCACGCAGCCTTAAAATGGCGTCCGCGACCACAAGAGACGTTCTCTTGTCGCGACCGATCTCTCCCCCGCTCGCCACGCGGGAGGTAGGGACCGATTACAAAAAGAAAATCGCAAGGGGGTCGTCACGGCGATGACATGTGCCGGCACCACCTGCCACCGTCGGCACGAAACGAGCAGGATGTCGTCGCCTGATCGCCGTTTTCAACGACGACGAGAGACGAGTTAAGCTCGGCTACCAAGTCCGCGCCGCCGGTGGCAGACGCGTGCGCGCGCGACGCGAGCATGCTCTCTTGTTTCCCGTGACGCGGAAGCACGAGAGAGAATCGCGGTACGACGAACGAAAAAAACAACCGGTACAGCGGCGGCGGATAACGACAACATCTGCGATTGAAAAAACGGGGTCCGGTATCTACAAGTGGCACGTGTCGCGCGCGGGGGCGTCGCTCGCCAGGGGGCGCCGCCGTGCCCCTCACCCGCCTAACGCTAAGCTCGATCGATTATTATTGGACCGCGCAGGCCACGAGCGCGGCCGTCCGGGGTCATGACCTTTCGACACCTCGTGCGACCTTCGCACGCAGGGGGCGTTGAGGTCGCCTCGGCCCGGACAGCCGTGCGCGCGGCGCGGGGCAAGGATTGGACAGTTAAATACGTGTCGCTAATTTCTGACGAATCACGGTGGAGATAGTCGCGATTATCGCCGACGAATCAGAATCACTCGGTGGGCTTCACTCAGCATCTTCCTCCTCATCCTCATCCCCGTGAATCACTCAGCATCTTCCTCCTCATCCTCATCCCCGTGAAGCATCTTCCTCCTCATCCTCATCCCCGTGAATCACTCAGCTTCTTCAGCATCAAAATAGGCTTCACACTTCCTTTTCGTCTGCCTTCTCGCTCTCCTCCTCATCCCTGCCCTCCTCCTCATCCGTCCCGTCAGCATCATCATAATTTCGCTGAATCACTCGGTGGGTTTCACTCCTCCTCCTCCTCCTCATCCGAGAATCTCTGCATCGCGCACCTAGCTCAGTAACTATCTTTCTCTCTGTGTCTACCCCTTTCCCTCTCTCTCTCTCTCTCGCTCTATCTCTCTCTCTCTGTTGTTTTCTCTCACTCTCTCTCTCTCTCTCTCTGTTGTTTTCTCTCACTCTCTCTCTCTCTCTCTCTGTTGTTTTCTCTCACTCTCTCTCTTTCTCTCTCTCTCTCTCTCACTCTCTCTCTTTCTCTCTCTCTCTCTATCTATCTTCGCACATATACACACGACGAGGTCGCGCACTATTTACACATCCCTTACATTTCCCACGCGCACGCGCATGGCGGGCAGGGCGGCGACCCCCGGCGGGCGTCGCCGCAACCCGGGGGGGGGGGCCGCGATCACGTGGCCGACGCGGACACGGACACGGACACGGGCGGCGTCATCTGCGTCGACGAAGTGATCATCGCTTCCTGCGACGTCAGGCTGGACGAGTGCGGCGACAACGGCGACGATGACGTCGTCGTCTCCGTGCCGACGACCTTCCTCTCCGTCGTCGCTGCCGCCAGCAGAGGAGGATCGACCTTCTCTGTTGCGGCGACGGTGGAGGCGCCGGTCGAGGTGGACGTCGCGTCGACGCGCAAGAGTTCCGCGGCGGCGGCGGCGGCGGCAGCGGATGCGGCGGCGGCGGCTGCGCCGCAGCAGTCGTTGTCGGTGGTCTGCGAGTCAGGTGACGTCATCATCGTGTCCTGCGAACGCACGCTGCAGTCGCCGAAGTCTTCGATGTCGTCCTCGCCATTCTGAATCGACGCGTCCTCGGAGCTGTCATCACCGCCCGTGTAGCGGATGCACTTTTTCTTCCTCCTGCGGAGAAAGAGACAAGCGAACGGCGCGATGATGCATGAGCGTGGCTGACGGCGGGGCAAAGATGGCTGCCGCGCGAAAGGTGGAGGGGCGTCGCGAGGGGGGAACAAACATGGCTGCCATGCAGAGAGCACATGCGTCTAAGGGTGTTGCTATCCCACGGGCGTGGAGGGAGGTCACGTGATAACGTTGACGATGACGTTCAAAACGTAAACCTAACGGTAACCCTCACTCCAACACCGCCAACACTAACACTCACACTAAATATATATGTGTCGCCGCGCTATATATAGGCATTGTGATCCACAAAAATTAATCTATGGTGTGGGGACGGATATCATGATGCAAAAACCCTAACCCTAACCCTAATCCTAACCCTAACCCTAATCCTAACACTATCCCAACACTAGTGCTGCCACATTGCGATCACCTCCCTCCACGCCCGTGGGATAGCATTACCCATGCGTCTAAACAGAGAAATTGCTCCGACCTGTGATTGGAGGATAAAAATAGACCCCGCCCACTCCCGCCGCATACGCTATGCTATGACCGGTAGGAACGTGTACTAACTATCATATGGAGCGAACGATTTGAGTTACATTTCTATAAATTCTAGCTATTATAGACACAAGTCTTAGCCTTAATCTCTGTAAATTTTGAGTCTATTGAAGCGCGATTAGTCTAATTAATTAGCAAATATGCATGCGCGGCTATGACCGGTGAAACGAAATGTCACGAATTCTACTTTTATCCTCCAAAAATGGAAAAGTGGGCAGGGTCTATTTTTATCCTCCAATCACAGGTCGGAGCAATTCCTCTGTTTAGACGCATGTCAGAGAGCAGACAGAGATAGAGGGGCGTCGCGAGGGGAAACAAACATGGCTGTCACGCGCACGATAGAGGGGCGTCGCGAGGGGGAACAAACATGGCCGCTGCACGTGAGATAGAGGGGCGTCGCGAAGGGGAACAAACATGGCTGTCACGCGTGCGATAGAAGGGCGTCGCGAGGGGGAACAAACATGGCTGCCATGCTCGCGATAGAGGGGCGTCGCGAGGGGGAACAAACATGGCAGCCGCAAAGGGGAACAAACATGGCTGCCACTCAGAGCGCAAACAGAAAGTGCATGGCGAGGATCGAACAAAGATGGTCACTGAACAGAGTGCGAGTAGGAATAGAGGGCACTGCAATGTCGGTTTGGCCGGGTCGCGAATCCATGCCGAGTTGAACGCGCGGGTCGCTGTTGGGGGAGAGGCGATGCCCGCACGCATATCCGTGGCAACGGGCAGAGCGGCGTGGCAGTACTTTCGTGCTATATGTGTGTGTGTGGGATGTCAGGTGGCTGCTTCTGTTACTCTGTACATGCTCCCCCACCGGATACTGCACACATGCAGTAAATGATGAGAGCATTGTGTGTGTGAGTGCATGCGTGCGTATGTGCATGCGAGTGCTTGCGCGTGCGTAGGTACATGTGAGTGAGTGCATGCGTGTGTGCATGCAAGTGCATGCGCATGCGTAGGTACATGCGAGTGAGTTCGTGCGTATGTGCATGCGAGTGCGTAGGTACATGTGAGTGCATGCGTGCGTATGTGCATGCGAGTGCTTGCGCGTGCGTAGGTACATGTGAGTGAGTGCGAGCGTGTGTGCATGCGAGTGCTTGCGCGTGCGTAGGTACATGTGAGTGAGTGCGAGCGTGTGTGCATGCGAGTGCTTGCGCGTGCGTAGGTACATGTGAGTGAGTGCGAGCGTGTGTGTGCATGCGAGTGCTTGCGCGTGCGTAGGTACATGTGAGTGAGTGCGTGCGTGTGTGCATGCGAGTGCATGCGCATGCGTAGGTACATGCGAGTGAGTGCGTGCGTGTGTGAATGCGAGTGCTTGCGCGTGCGTAGGTACATGTGAGTGCATGCGTGCGTATGTGCATGCGAGTGCTTGCGCGTGCGTAGGTACATGTGAGTGCATGCGCGCATGCGAGTGCATGCGCGTGCATAGGTACATGTGAGTGAGTGCGAGCGTGTGTGCATGCGAGTGCTTGCGCGTGCGTAGGTACATGTGAGTGAGTGCGAGCGTTCGCACTCACTCACATGTACCTACGCACGCGCAAGCACTCGCATGCACACACTGCGTGTGTGCATGCGTAGGTACATGCGAGTGAGTGCGTGCGTGTGTGAATGCAAGTGCTTGCGCGTGCGTAGGTATATGTGAGTGAGTGCGAGCGTGTGTGTGCATGCGAGTGCGTGCGTGTGCGTGTGCGTAGGTACATGTGAGTGAGTGCGTGCGCGTGCGTAGGTACATGTGAGTGAGTGCGTGCGTGTGAGGGAGTGCGTATGTGCATGCGTGCACGTAAGTCACTCTCTTGGCTCTGGTCTCGCAGCGACATGTAACAGTGACATGTAACAGTGACATGTAATGGTGACATGTAATGTTAACATGTATATAAATAGGAATATATATAGGTGAAATAGTAAAACCATGGTGTCGTTTCAGCAAAATTAATAAAGTTTACCTACCTTATTTTGATACTTCTCTACCGGAATATTATGCAGGAGTCATAGCTAGCCAATATAAGATCAACCGCTTGTCTCTACGATGTTCCTATGCCGAGATATCAAGCAATAAAAATCGAGTACTTCTAGGGAATCTTAGCGCTATATCACTGAGTAACACGCCTGTCCCGCGTTTAGTGACTGCTAATGTTGCTTCCGGTCGCCGCTTGGAGCGCTGACTCGTTACGTCATTACTACAGAGTTTACTACAGCTAGCGTAAGAGTCGGATCGCCATGGTGAGGGGCCATTGTCGGGCCGTCCTTTACGCTAGCTGTAGTAATAGACTGGTACCCGTCCCTTCTCACCCCCCCCCCGCTCGATATAGGGCGGGGGGGTGTGAGAATGGTCGGGTACCAGTCTAGCTGTAGTAAACGTTATAGTTTGAGTCATGGCTGCGACTGGAAATGTGGGACGAGATAGTAGAAGGAAAAGGAATGTTAAATCAGCAACACTATCGCAGGAGCAAGTAAATTATATTACAACGCGTTTAAGACAAGAGAAGCAGGATCACAGTGACGAGTTTTATTCGGCTATATATGATTCATCTCATTTATCAATAAACGACGGAAACATACGAGCTTTGTCGAAGCAACATTAGCAGTCACTAAACGCGGGACAGGCGTGTTACTCGGTGATATGGCGCTAGGATTACCTAAAAGTACTCGATTTTTATCGCTCTATATCTCGGCATAGGAACATCGTAGAGAGAAGCGGTTGATCTTATATTGGCTAGCTATGACTCCTGCATAATATTCCGGTAGAGAAGTATCAAAATAAGGAAGGTAAACTTTATTAATTTTGCTGAAACGACACCATGGTTTTCCTATATCAGCGCTGTACCCTCTGGGGTTAATGCGCTCTTGTTAACATGTAACGTTAACATGTAACGGCGACATGTAACAGTGACATGTAACGTTAACATGTAACAATGACATGTAATGTTAACATGTAATGGCGACATGTAACTAACGTTATAGTTGCGGAGCGCGGGTACATCGTCTTTCTCCCAACGATGAACGACACGACACGACGCGACGCGACACGATCCCCAACTTTCATCGCGACAATGGAACACGCAGGAATTACATGGCAGTATGCGTACCATGGTAGATATCCCCCCCCCCGTGGCGAACGTGGCCCCTTCATATTGCGCATGGGCGTGCGCGCGTCTACCATGACACTGATTGAGAGGGTCATGGATTTCAACCTTTATTGCCCATGCTCATTGCAGGGGGGGAATGCCATGATGAGGGGGGGATCTACCATGTTACATCAATATGCCACGCGTGGATGTGTTAGTACTGCTGCTACAGCCTACACGTCTCTGTCAACCAGTGCAAGTAACGCAGCACCCTCTATATAGAGGTTGCAATCCCCTCCCCTCCCCTCCCCAGCCGCACGCTTGCCTCCCTCCCCCACCCACACCAACGGAAGCCAGCGCACTATACATACATACATACATACATACATACATACATACACACGTAGACACACGCACACACCACAGACACGGACACGCACACATAGATATATATATAGGTTAGTGTTTAGCGGCGTCAGGACATTGTTACCTGTGCTGCCCCCTGACGCCGAAAAACAGCAACGACACCGATTAGAAAAAGACACACTTACGGATCGAACTTCTATCGATGATTAACGAATACTAATTAATTAGTTAGTTAGTTAGTTAATTAATGAATTGAGAATTACGCAAGATCAAGATCAAGATCAAGCACTACCTCTTAAAATCGAAAAATCTGTTCAATACTTTACACACAGAAGTAAGTAAGTGTCGCGCGCAAAAAGACGTGCAACAAAATAGAGTTAAATTTATAAAGTTTAAAGTTCGTAGTTAAATATTAACTCTACGCCGACTCCGGCAAACTCGCGATTTCTGCGCGTATTAACTAACATCGTCTGCTTTCTCTCACGCACGCTCCCACACGAGTCGTGACGTCACGCACGCACGCACGCACGCACGCACGCACGCTGTATTACTCTCTTATCCCTCTCTCCCCCTGGTCACGTGACACGAAAACAAACGACAGTCCGATCGACACATAGAGAGACGACGTGCCAGGGAGCCCGCGCGCCGTAACCGCAGCAACCACGTTCCAAACGTGGCTTCCACCCCCACGCGCTAAATTCCAGCACATGTCGCCGGGCGGTGCCCGCGCGCGCGGGGCCCCTAGCACGGATTAGTGAGAACACAGTGCATCATGCATCGCCATGCGGGCGGGCTCCGGCAACGATGGCAGGTGGCACCATCTACGGGCTCGCCGGACAAGCGGAGGTGCAAAAAAAATCGACGAACAACACCGATCAGCATCGAACCGGGCCATGCTATATCAGGTACATCGTGTGACAGCAGTGCGCGACACAGCACGACATGCCATGCTATATCAGGGGGCTGTCACGGTGCACCTGATATAGCATGGCATGTCGTGCTGTGTCGCGCACGGCTGTCACGGTGCACCGCCATGCTATTCAGGGTACATCGTGACAGCGCGTGCGCGACACCCGCACGAACATGCCATGCTATATCAGGTGCACCGTGACAGCCGTGCGCGACACAGCACGACATGCCATGCTATATCAGGTGCACCGTGACAGCCGTGCGCGACACAGCACGACATGCCATGCTATATCAGGTGCACCTTGACAGCAGAAAAATACAGCATGACACGCCATACCATATCAGATACATCGTGTCACGTGCGTGTCACAGCACGACACGTCATGTCATATCAGGTACATCGTGACAGCCGTGCGCAACACAGCACGACATGCCATGCTATATCAGGTACATCATGACAGCCACAGCCTCGCTGCATGACGTGACAACTGTGTTGCGCTTCACGACACGCCACGGCATCACGCAAAGCACGAAATCCGAAGCGAGAAATTCGCTTCGCCCTAACAACCGAAAATCGAAAAACCAAAGCGAGCGAGCAGGGAAGGGTCGAGACGTAAAAAATCGAAAAAAAGAAGAAGATCGGTCGGCCATGCAAGTGCCACGAAACAGCTGGCAGGCACCGGCCACAGCAGGGACGCTCGAGTGTGAGTGGGGGAGGGGTCGTCAGGGGTGGGGGTGCCGGGGGTGGGGGCGCCGGGAAAGGAGGCGCCGGGGGATAGGGCGCCGGTATGGGGGCGCCGGAAAGGGGGCGCTGGGGGTGGGGCGCCGGGGGTTGTGGGTGCACGCAGTCCAGTGGTCAAGGGTGGCCCGCGACTTCACATTATCTCGACTTCGCTTCTCTCCCTCTAGTTCGGACGTCTCTCTTGCCCCGACGACATGAGGGTCGCTGCTCAAACTCTGACCTCACCATATGGCTGGCACGTTTCCAAGTGGCCAAGCGGTCACTTGCGACGTCGGAGTTCTGCTACGATTGGGGGTGTGAATGCAAGAATTCGCACATCGATAGATTGGGCAGCGCACGCACTCGCTGTGATGACAAATCGGGTCGACTCTCACGCTGGGGTCAGGGGTCACAGAGTCATAACTTTGTAAGTTCGGAACGTTGTAAAGTCTACCGCGAAAATGAAAAGACGCTCCCCGCCTCCCCACCACTCGAAAAAGTAGAGGGGCTCTGGAGAGGTGAGAGGGGGGAAACGAACACGTGCTATGCTCGCCACGTAGCGCCACCTAGCGTCCGGCGAGCGCAGCCAACCGGGAGGGTGGGGGTGGCAATATTAAATCGCCACGTCGCCGCAGATACGAAAATAAGACGACCAAGAAACGAACGACAGAAAAGGACGGGATTTGTCCGCGCCGTCGCCACGGCAACGACAAACAGATTCCACGGCGCGCAAAAAAACCAAAGAGAAAGCAGAGAGCGGCGATGCAAAACAAAAGAACGTCGAGGGGTGGGGTCGTAAATGGGGTCGTCGGGGGGTCAGCGCCACATCGGGGAGAGACCGTCCCTGCTGCCACATTGTCGTACATTGTTGCCATGCCAAGAAATTACACATCGAACCAATCAATCAATCGGCAATCAGGCAGGTTCCAGAAAACGCAGCCACAATGTAAACAATGCCCGTTACCGTGGTAACCGGACCCGTGCTGCCATCTATACTAACCGACACGGCTTGCACCAGTGGTTTTGCTGATCTAGCCCGTACCGTGCTCGACACTTTTTCGGATTGTTGGCCTCTAGAACAAATGCACTTTCTATTATTTGCTGACGAGACGCGTTCACCTGGTGTTAGTAGGGGGAGAGGGAGGGGGCGTGTGCATATCGCGACGCGCGTCCGCTGGCGTGACGGTCCCTCCTCCCGCCCTGGGGGGAGGGCTTCCTCCGCGGTGGAGGATTCCTGCCTCCCCCGGGCATCGGTCCCGGCACGGACTACCACCCTAGAGGGATTTACCACCCCTGCTAGACTACGACCCATCCCTGTCGGAGCCCTTCTCCTGTCGACCGGTGGGTGACACTTGGTGGGCCTCCTGGTTCCCTCCACCCCATGCCGGGCCTCGTTCTCACCACTCTGATCACTGCTGACACTAATTCTCATCTTCATGAATAGGCTCTTGTTCCTCATCTTGTCTCTACTGGATCTTGTATCATTCCCACCATCCCCGTTGGGCCTCATTCCTACCATGCCCCAAGCCTTGTTCCCGCCATCCCCGCCGGGCTCCGTTCCCGCCCCCGGGGGGAGGGTACGCCACGCCAGCCGACGCGCGACGCTCGAACGCAGACGTACACACACACACGCACGCGCCCCCGCCGCACACACACCTGCGCGCACTAAGAACACACACACACACACGCAGGCAGACGCACTAACTCCCCCATCGCCGCCGCCGCCGCCGCCGTGTGCCGCCGCCCGTCCACCTGGTGACAGAAAAACGAACTAGCGTGATTAGTGTTGAGACGCGTCCCTGCGCCGCGCCGCCTCCGCCCGCACGGCGGCGCCCTCTGGCGCGCACGGCAGCCGCGGCGGCGCGGCGACGACGACGTTGGATGCTGCTGCTGCTGGTGTTAGTTAACGAGGATGAGGATGAGGAGGAGGATGCTGTGTAGGTGTAGGTGTGTGTACTCACTGGCAGGGTTTGCACCACTGGGCCTGCTGATCGAGGCCGTAGCGCGCTCGGCACTTCTTTAGATTCTCCTCTCCTGCAACGACATCTGCAAATTTACCTGCCAGTTAATCACCAGGTGGCGCTCACGCGCTCGCGCGCACCAAACGATATATCTCTCTTCGAATGCTCATCGTCAAACGAAAACGCTATGCTAGATGGCGCCAGGGAACGAAACGAGCTCAGCGATTTTTTGTCATCGCCGTCCAGGCGATGACCACGCTCCGTGTTGCTAGCACGGTCGTAACTCCATCCCTGCTATTAGCATGACCCCACCCACCCCACTGATAACTTTGGCTAACTCATGGTATATCTTTGGTCAGCCATGGTATATCTTTGGTCAGCCATGGTATATCTTTTGCTCAGTCACTATATACCATGGCTAACTCATGGTATATCTTTGGTCAGCCATGGTATATCTTTTGCTCACTCATAGTATATATTTGGTTCATCAATGGTATGTGTTTAACTGTCTCTTGCTACATCTTTGGCATACACTTGCTAAGATGTACAGGTTTGCCTCACCTTTGTTAAATCGTCGACCCACCCCTACCACGATCTTTGGCCCACCCTTGCTACATCATTGACCCACCCTTACTCTACCTCTCTGCACAGCTTTGGAGAGGCCCTAGCTCTATTTGTCAACTTTATTCCCTTATATATATATATATATATATATATATATATATATATATAATCAGTCCTGTATCATCCATCCTTCCTCTTGTCCCCACTCGTTTCGTTCCCCAGCCATCGGATAAATAGGACTAAAAAAATAGGACTAAAAAAACAATTTATTTTTATTCACTCCTGATATTACACTATAATATATATACGGGGTGACCCAAACAAAATGAAACCCAAACAAGTGTTAATAACTTTTTTGATATTGATGTGAACCCTTTTAATATTTAAAGAGGTGAATAGGTGCCAATCCGATTAGAATCAAGAGTTTTTAAGATGCCTTGGACTCTTCGACAGAAATCATGGTCCGTGGAAACGTACTTTTCGACCAAATAGTTCAAAACTGTACAAGCACGTTTCAAGAGGGAATTCAATTGCCGCACCTATCCAAACAAAGATGGGTACAGATGTTTAGGGTGCACGGGACTGTCAGGAACCTCAATGCCAAAAGGAATACACTCATGGAGACAAAGGAGTGCAAGGACAGAAGAGAACATCACCTCAGTCAGGACCTCGGTTGGCCGCAGTCCAAAGAAGTCGTTACGTTGGCGCAGTCAACAATTGGGCATTCCGAGGGAGTCTCTGAGGAGAATTATCTGGGTCAACTTATGCTTAATTTCTATCCTGTATGGGTACGAATGCAGATCCTGAATCAAAATTCTCCTCAGAAACTCCCTCGGAATGCCCAATTGTTGGCTGCGCCAACATAACGACTTCTTTGGACTGCGGCCAACCGAGGTCCTGCCTGAGGTGATGTTCTCCTCTGTCCTTGCGCTCTTTTGTCTCCCTGAGTGTGTGGCAGTATTCCCTTTGGCATTGAGGTTCAGGTGAGGACCCTGAACTTCTGTACCCATCTTAGAATGAGTCCTTTGTTTGGATAGGTGCGACAATTGAATTCCCTCTTAAAACGTGCTTGTACAGTTTTGAACGATTTGGTCAAAAAGTACGTTTCCACGAACCATGATTTCTGTCGAAGAATCCAAGGCATCTTAGAAAACTCTTGATTCTAATCTGATTGGCAACTATTCACCTCTTTAAATCTGAACAAGTGCCGCAGAGCGACAGCGCTCACCTGACGGCAGGTGTTCTGATGCTATACTCACTGGCAAACGAATGAAGAGCACCTCCCATCACCGCGTTCGCGCTCTAAGAGCATATATCTAGGATACTAACTATAAAGATCTAAAATCTATGATAGCTAGGCTTTGGCTATACCGGTAAGTACAGTACAAAAGATACAGCTGTGGGGGGGTAAGACTTTAATGGACCTTCGCTTATAACATGTTATCATGGATATCGTCGAGCAGCGGGCGTAGTGTGGTGGTTGGGGGAGAGTGGGGGGAGAGGGCGGGTGGAAGGGGCCTAATAGCAAAAGCAGGTTGCCGCGAGATGGGGCGGGCAAGTGCTCAATAAATCAAAGATGGCATCACCCTTCGTGCGTGATAACCGTCACACTCCCATTGAGTTCTGAAGATGCCAAGTATATTCAGGCAGGCAAGAATTTCGCTCCAGGCTGTGGAGTTAACAATATCTGCATTGCAGGTTGGCCAGGCCAATAATTATGATTAGAATAGTGGAGTTCACCCCCATGCATGCGTGAATGGGCTGCCCCCATTGTTTCTTGCGCATACACACAGCTGCCGAGCGCATTCCAGGGTTCATTTACAGGTCTGATATTACAGGGTGCTACTCAAGGTTGCTAATACAGAGCTGCTTTAGAAAATAATAATGATTTTAAGGAGCGTAAACCTTGTTCAACAAACATTTGCCTTGCAATGGAACTGTGCAAACTGTAGCCCAACATCCACAATGGCAAAAGCAGTTCAGGTCTTTGTTAACAGTCACAATCCATGTTAACCCCTTCTCTTGAGGTCCAAAAGGATTATCAAAACTTACTCTCGCATTTTCAGCAGAAAGTTCATTTCAATGGTCCTTTCAATAAAGCGCATAAAAATGCTGAGGTTCCCGCTGAAACAAAAGTTTTTCAAATCGCTCCGTCAGACCAATGTCCTTCAGAAAAATGCTTAAATGCTTCGCCTGTGCCCAGTTGACTGCTTTGACTGTGATCCTCCAATTTCGGCACAGTGATGGGCTTTGCCTACCATGATGCTATACACCGACTATGCACGAGGCACTAGGTCGAGCCGTTAAGATTGTGCCGGAATTCTGGGCATTTCGCTCGCCTAACCTAAAGTTAAGAGGAATGTTACCCCCTTCTTTTACACACCTCCTTGACCTTGACCGTTTGAGCCCCGCAGCTTCGACATCCCAACTCGTTTGACGATTCCCCCAACGTCGGCGCCGATATATCGTGACGCGTACGTCGGAGCGGTTAAGATTTGCCGCAATTGTTGACGGACGGACCGACGCACGGAACGCACAGCACGTACGTACGGACGGACCGGACGATGCATGCGATTCTCATAGCTGGGCATCTGACTATGTCAAGATGAAGCTAAACCAAATGAAAATGGGGGGGGTGGTGGGTTCACATCAAGGTGACAAAAAAGTTATTAACAATGGGTTGCATTTTTTTGGGTCACGCCTGTATGCCTTATACACGCCCCCCCCCCACACAAGCCTACCACACGCACCACGCACGTGCACGGCACGCAAAGCAACGGGCACGCACGCAGCGCACGCGACCGCAGGCACGCACGCACAGTCACAGCCACACACACACACACACACCCACTGGAACTATCATCATGACTGGTACAGTTACGAATATATCACATTGATATGATCATGCATAATACACTCATAAGCCACCGGGATGTCAATAAAGGAAACCTAAGACTAAAAGGGAAGGAAAAAGCGGAAATAAACATATATCTATGAAGCCAACATTACAAGAAAAATATGACAAAGACGCAGAAGTGACTGAAAATAGATGGCAGGGAAGTAGATCGGATGTGAAGTAGATCAGATGTAAGCACGGGGAGAGGCTGGAAAATGGAAGAAGGAATAGTTGGCATCGGTAGCGGGGAATGGAGATGGGCTGTATCATGGAAGCAGGAAGAGGTACAAGGGACGGTGGCGGGGAAGTGGCTGGAAAGTAAATATTCTGACTAGAAAAAATAGAAATCAACGATGACAACATGATCAAGGGATGCTGTCTTCGCTGGCTGGTAATGAGGAGGCGTGACTGTGGGAGGCAGGGATAAGGTTACGGTGGCTTTCTTACAACAGTAGTAGATAAACTTAATTAATTAATTAATTAAATAATTAACAGTAATAACGCATTGCGAACACCATCATATATATAACGAAGCACTGAAGGCCAGCAGTAGACATAGAAGGCCATGAGTCCTCTCTCTCTCTCTCTCTCTCTCTCACGCATAACAACACAGCTCACAATCACCGCTAATTACTCTGCCCAGTCCTCTTGTTTTCTAACGCTTCTGTAGTATCTGTTTTATGCACTAGCTCTCGCTGTTCCAGGCGATGCTCTACACCACCTCTACTATATCTCTCTTCGCACCTCTCTCTCTCTCTCTCGTCGTTCTCTCCCTATGTATATATATATATATATATATATTATATATTAATATATATATATATCACCGTCATGCATCTCTCTCGTTCTCTGCTGCTTCTCGCTCTATCGCTGCGCTATTTATCTCTGCATCTCATCTCTCTCTCTCTTCCCCTCTCCCTGGTCCGACTTTATCATGCCTCTCATCCGTAAATTCCTCTTGCTTCTCTCTCTCTGCGTCTCTCTCTCTCAGATCTCTCTCTCTCTCCTCTCTCGTCCCTGCTGTTCCATTCTCTCTCATCTCACCCCTGTCTATGTCTTTCACCTCCCTTTACCCCTCCCTATCTATCTATATGGTTACCGCTTTCCCCCTCCCTCATTTCTCCCGCGTTTCTCTTCTGTCGGGCTCAGCCCCTCTTTTCCCCTCTCTGCTTATCTCTCTCACCGCATTCTCGCTCTCATTCTCATCTTCAACCTCTCTCTCTTTCCCTCAGCCCCTCCTCCTCCTCCTCGCTCCTCCTCCGGCCCTCGCTCCACCATCCCATCTACGCGGCCGTCCTCCTCCTCCACCTCCTGCGCTGCCTCCCACCTCCTCCTCCCTCGACGCTCCCCCTCCTCCTGCCACAACCACCGCACGTCCTCTCCCCTAACGATCCTCCTCCACCTCCCCCCACCCTTCTCCCCTCCCCTCCGCCTCATCCTCCACCCACCCCCCCTCCGCCACCCGTGGAGTCAGCACATGCCTACCTGAGGGCGTCGGCCCTGAAGTCTTTGTCTTGCGCTTTTGCGTTTTTTTGTTCCGCTTGAGCTGCTGAAGCGTAGTTGTCTCAGCGCGCTCCAGCCCGGGTAGAGCTGCATGTGCAGCTGGCCGCTCCTTGCGCGCCAGGTCCAGATAGTACTTGACTGCTCGGCGGGGCGGTCTAGCGCGTGCCAGGCTGAAAGACGCAGCAGAAGAAGAGAGAGTAGAGACGTTAGTAAGGGGGGTACAGATTACTTGTCTGGCCCACAAAACTAACAAATGCAGTCACTGGGCAAACAGCCGGAGAAATGAGAATGCTAAGGAAACGTCTGACTGTATATCGTTTAGGCGTCAACATCCATCATCCTCATCACCATCGATTCATTCATGCATAATCCAATTACATCGTCATCATCATCAATCCGCCATGCAGCGGCCATCATTTCATCAATCATTCATTATCATCGTCATCATCATGCAACAATCGATCATCATCATCATCATTATCATCATCGTCATCATCGCAGGATGTTTTTATCCAGCTTTGGGGGGGAGGCTATGCTAAGCGACACTTAATGCTAAGTAATCAGCCCCTCTCTTCCTCCCTCTCTCCCACCCTTCCTCTCTCCCTCGCTCCCTCTCCCTACCCTTCGATTCACCATGGAGGGAGGTGTTTACGCGTGATACAAGCACTCTCATGCCCGCGGCGACGTCGATGACGACGACGACGACGACCGAACGGGAGGGACGACGACGACGACGACGACGTAGTTCTTAGCGCGTTAATATACGTCATGCAGAAAACATAAACGGATGGCAGACGGAACGGAGTCTCTCTCTCTCACTCTCTGTCTGCATGTCTCTCTCTCTCTCTCACTCTGTCTGCATGTCTCTCTCTCTCTCACTCTCTGTCTGCATGTCTCTCTGCCTCTGCTCTTACTCATAATGTCTGCATGTCTCTGCTCATTCTCTCACTCTATGTCTGCATGTCTCTCTCTCTCTCTCACTCTATGTCTGCATGTCTCTCTCTCTCTCTCACTCTCTGTCTGCATGTCTCTCTCTCTCTCTCACTCTCTGTCTGCATGTCTCTCTCTCTCTCTCACTCTCTGTCTGCATGTCTCTCTCTCTCACTCTCTGTCTGCATGTCTCTCTCTCTCTCCCTCTGTCTGGCAAAATGTGCTCATCTCCTCTCTCACTCGCTCGTCTGCATGTCTCTTGCTCTCTCAGCCTCTGTCCTGCAGTGTCTCTGTCTCTCCTCTCTGTCTGACATGTCACTCGTCTGCTCACTTCTGTCTGCATGATCTCTCTCTCTGTCTCACTCTCTGTCTGCATGTCTCTCTCTCTCACTCTCTGTCTGCAATGTCTCTCTCTCTCTCTCGATCACTCTCTGTGCTGGCATGTCCTCGTCTCTCGCCCTCTCTGTCTGGCATGTCTCTGCTCCTGCCTCTCTGTCTGCAATGTCTCTCTCTCTCTCACTCCTGTCTGAATGTGGTCTCTCTCTGGCTGGCACTCCTGATGTCTGCATGTCTTCTCTCTCTCTCACTCTCTGTCTGCATGTCTCTCTCTCTCACTCTCTGTCTGCATGTCTCTCTCTCTCACTCTCTGTCTGCATGTCTCTCTCTCGCTCACTCTCTTTCTCCCCCCCCCCTCTCTCACTCTCCCTCACTCTCTCTCCTCTCCCCCTCTATTCTTCCCTCTCCCTCCTGCTCTCTCTCTCGCATCTCCTCTCTCTGCGGCCCTCTCTCTGCCTGCGCCCTCCTGCTATCTCTCCCTCTCCCTCCTCTCTCTCTCTCTCTCTCTCTCTCTCTCTCTTTCTCTCTCTTTCTCTCTCGCTCTCTCTCTCTCGCTCTCTCTCCTCTCCCCCTCTATCTCTCCCTCTCCCTCCTCTCTCTCGCTCTCTCCCTCTATCTCTCTCTTTCTCGTTCTCTCCCTCCTCTCTCTCGCTCTCTCTCTCTCTCACTCCTCCGCTATCACGCAGGAGTTGCGTTAGTAGTGTGTATACACCGCACGACTACGGTGGCGGTGGCGGCGGCGATGTGAAATGAAGCCAGTGTCCCCCACCGGCTCCTGCTGCATGATCAGTAAGCAAAGTAAACAAGACTCACAGAGAAAAATAAGGCCCGGGTAGCTAGCTCTAATAATAATCATAATAAGACACAACTACATGTTGAAACCCATGCTAAAGCACTTTTAATTATCGAGCGCGACCGGCGGAGACACCTGGTGTTAATGTCGGGAACCGTTCCAGGAATGTCAGCCTGCCTGCATGCAGCTAACGATTCTTAAAAAAAAACGAAAGAAAAACGCAAGAGTAACAGGGAGCGACCGACCGACGCTACGTCTTCCTCCTCATCCTCCTCCTCCTGCTCCTCCTCTTGCGGAGGAAGGGAGAGAGAGAGAGAGAGCGTCGGCAACAGAGAGAGAGAGAGAGAGGAACGAACGCTTCTCATATATATATATCAAGATATTTTTTTTATCGAGCTCTCGCGTAAAGAAATCGATGTATACAGTGCACTCTCGATGTTCCGAACTGCCATTCAGACCAGCGCCATCTAGCGGCGGCGATAATAATCAAAAGTGCTTTAGCCTCTCGCGGCAGCGGCGGCGACGTATTTTGTAGCGCGTGGAGGAGGCGGCAACGCGCGCGCGCCTGCGCGCGGGGGGGAGGGGGTTGCGGATTCGCTGTCCTGCACACACGATCCCCGCCTCCGCCCCGCCCCTTGAAGGAGGGACCCCTCCAGGAGGGGCAGTGAGGGGGTCGTGCTCTCCCCGAGATAAATTTTGCGTGCCCGAAATGTGCGCGCGCGTTCGCTTGTTTTCGCTCGCTGAGTCGCAATCGGGAAAATCGACAGTCCACTGTAACATGGCTACTGAACTGATTCTGGCGGCGGCGGCGGCGGCAGGGGCGGGCCGACGGCAGCGGCGGCGCCCCCTGACGTTTGAGCCTGGCAACTAGCCGCTGCAGCCTGCTGCATTCCGGCCAGCTTCTGCATGTGCAATTCGCGCTCCCTCCTCGCGAGTGCAAAATATTTCGCCTTTTCACTGTTGTCCAGGGCATGCCACTAAACACAAAGAAAACACGTGTATAACAGAGAGAAACCGGTGTGCCAGGATCCGAGGGAGAGCGAGAGAGAGAGCGAGAGAGAGAGAGAGAGAGAGAGAGAGAGAGAGAGAGGAGGAGGAGAGAGAGAGAGAGAGAGAGAGGGGGGGGGAGAAAGAGAGAGCGAACCAGAGAGAGAGAGAAAGAGAGAGAGGGCGGAGAATGAGAGAGAGAGCGAGAGAGAGAAGAGGAGAGAGATAGATAAAGAGAGAGAGAGAGTGAGTGAGAAAGCAAACGATATATATATATAATATATATATAATATAGACGAGAGGCAGAGAGAGAAGAGAGAGAGGAGAGAAAGAGAGAGAGAGAGAGAGAGGAAGAGCAGCGAGAGAGCAGAGGAGAGAGAGAGAAAGAGAGAGTTAGAGAGAGCACAAGAGAGAAAGAAGGAAAGAGAAAAGAGGAGAGAGCCAGAGAGCGCGGCCGCACGCGCGGAGGAGAGAAGAGAGGACAGTAAGAAGAAAGAAGAGAAATATGATATAGATTAGACTAGATAGATAGAGAGAGAGAGAGGAGGAGAAAGGGGAGCAGATGAGAGAGAAAAGTGAGAAAGCAAGGGAAAGCCAGAGAGAGAGAGATGGAGGCAAAGAGAGAGAGAGAGAGATAGAGAGAGAGGGAGTATAGCACAGCTAGCCACATACTGAGGTCGTGAAGTTAAGACAAGACGATCACTGTGAAAGATTGTGCAAATAAAAACCAAGTGCCAGAGAGCGACACAAAAACTTAAACGAGGAGGCCACAAGGAACCGAGTGGCTGAGAGAGACAGAGCAGGAAGAGGAGAGAGAGATAGGAGAGAAGAAGAGAGCGAGCAAGAAAGCAGAGAGAGAAGATAGATAGAGAGAGAAAAGATAGGGAGAGTAAAATAAAAAGCGAGATAGAGAGAAAGAGAGAGAAAAAAAAACAGAGAGCAATAGACGAGAGAGAGAGAGAGAAGGAGAGAGGAGAAAGAGAGAAAAAGGAAGAATTTGCGAAGACTGCGCCGACGTGACAGACCGAGACAGAGATGGGAGGGATAGACAGAGTGTGCACTAAGACACGAGAAGGAGCACGACAGCAAGCCGACCTTCACGGTACGCACAACGACCTAAGGGCGCTCGCGGCGCAACGACAGCGCACAAGACTGGCCCACCCCGGACGCGCCACTACACATAATGGCGCTGGCGATCGACTCCTCGCTCGATCGTCCGTCCTCATCCCGAAACATCGTCCCTCCCCACCGCCGGCGTAGGTGGCGCCCCTGCACGCCCCCATCTCCTCTAGGTGGTCCCCCTTCCTCCCGCTAGGTGGCGCCGGCGACCGGGCATCACCCGGCGTCCGAGGATCTGGTTGATGCGGCGCTCTCCTTGAGCGTGCATCGCGAGCGACGGGACGCGGCGCATCTCCTTCATGTAAGCATGAACGCGTTTCAGCGGCTTCTTGATGTGGTTCTCTTCTTCTTGAGGCGGCCAGCTGCTGATGCGGCGCGCCCCCGCCACCGCCGCCACCGCCCCTGGTGGTGCGTGGTGGTGGTGGGCGGCGGCACGGCGCGTGCTGCGACGAACTAGGCCGGGACCTGGCTGGCTCGCCGCGGCTGCCCCCGTGTGACTCGTGAGGGCCAGCGAGTTCCGAGGGGCAGAGGTCAAAGGTCAGCGCGAAAGTACGGAAGACGGTGAGGGAAGGGTGGTTCTGTGTGTGGGGGCGGATCTCAGCATGGCGTTATTTCGTTATTTGTTGTTATTGTATCGTTATCTTATGTCTGTTTTGTATGATTCTCATCGCACCACCTATTTTCATTTTCGTATTGGATCGGATACCGTTTACGCTATTACGTTTTCGTACAAATCTTACATTTTCAATATTACCGTATCGTAACAATGTATTTTCGTATTATTTCTCACTCTCAAACTCTAACCAAATCTATTATACCATCGTTCGCTATATTAATATAGCCTATATATGCGTGTGTGTGTATATTATATACATAAATATATATATATATATATATATATGATATATTATATATAATAATATAAGATGACATAAGAATATAGGCCGTGGCTACGCGGCCCGGTTACCGACACCCAAGCCTCCAGGCTATATTATATTTCTTAGTATAACCAAACATATTTTTCAGTAAAAAAAATAAACAATGCGTTTTTACAATAATATTACTTAACCTTAAGTCATTTTATCAAAAAAATTGTTTTTTTGTACCTTTTGAAGCCAATAGTACATCTGGTGAAAATCAGACGAATTAGAAGAGGGCGTGCGCTAATAGTGCCGTGGATTTTGAGAATCTGCGCGAGGCTTTGTAATGGGATGACCGCGAACGCGTAGCCGCTGCCGTATCTATATATATATAAGTATATACATACATGTGCGCATCGTACCTATGGTGATCCTGAGGATGGATTTCTTGTTTTGGTCCGGCGTGACGGAATGGCTGGACGTGGGCGATACCGGGGTGGTGGTTGGTGCCGGCGGCATCCGCCGCGTGACCCGGGCAGGCAATTGCCCGGCGGACTGTACCTCCCAAATACAAGCGAGCAGCCTGTGATCGATGGCGGCGCGCGGAATGCGACGAACTGCCAGCACCCCCGGCGAGACATCCAACCCACATGTCGCACTTTTTCTATGAAACTCGCCACGCCACACTGACACCACCACTAACCCCACCCTCGAAAGAGGCACACCCCCTAACCACACCACACTGACAAATGCACCCACCTAACCCTGAATTAAGTGAAGGACTCCGCCTAACCGTGGCACGTTCCGACTCACCCGTGGATGTGGGGACACGTCGGCGAGACGGCAGGGCCCACCTACCTTGGCAAATGTTCCAGTATTTACATGACAGCGAGCCGGGGTACGCGCCGCGGAACGCGTTTGATGCCACGGGTTACATCGACCGACGCGATGCTGCAAGACACGAGACGTGAGGGTGGAGACACGAGACATGAGATATGAAGACAATCAATATCGAGACATGAGATATGAGAGCATGAGATCATGAGACATGAGATATGAGACATTGAGACAATGAGAATATGAGAATACGGGATTGTGAGAATGAGACACGACCATAAGACCATAGACTCATAGACACGAAGACGATACACAGAGGCATGGGATGTGAGATGTCAGCCGTGGGGACTGAGATGTTGAGACATGAGATGTGAGAACATGAGATGTGAGACTTGTGACGTGAGACAGAGATGTCGAGCAGTTAGACACGCGGACGTGAGACATGAGATGTGAGACATGAGACTGAGATGTGAGCCGTTAGACACGCGGACGTGAGACATGAGATGTGAGACAATGAGACATGAGATGTGAAGGCCGTTAGACACGGGACGTGAGACATGAGAATGTGAAGACTGAGACATGAGGATCGTGAGCCGTTAGACACGGGACGTGACGACATGAGATGTGAGACATGAGACATGAGATGTGAGCCGTAGACACGGGACGTGAGACATGATGTGAGACATGAGATGTGGACATGAGATGTGCAGACATGAAGATGCTGAGACATGAGATGTGAGACATGAGACGTTAGACATGAAGATGTGCAGACACGAGATCGGTTGAGCCGTTAGGACCACGCGCGACGTGAGACATGAGATGTGAGATGTGAGACACAGATGTCGAGACATGAGAGAGAAAAAAAAAAAAGAAAGAAATGATTGAAGCCGTTAGACACGGGACGTGAGACATGAGATGTGAGATGAGACATGAGATGTGAGGACACGAGATTGTGATATGATGAGATGTCAGATTGCTGATAATTTTTGTTTATATTGTTGTATATTGGATTTTATAATTGTTATTTGTAGTTTATATATTTGTCATATATAATAATTGTTACATGTGCTTCACAGATAGACATGCAAATTTGAAACAATATCAATAATATTTTAAAACGTTTTACTATTTTAAACATAAACTGGAACTCAAATCTATGCATGTTAGTATTTACTTGTTAGTTGGTTACGTAGTTATATTTACTGGCCTGCTTAATTAGTTAGTCGGAGAGTTAGGCCATTAGTTAGTTGTAAATTAGCATAATATATCAGTGTGTAGTTATATGGCAACGCTTAGTAAGGAGATTAGAGATCGAACGTGAATCAACGAAAAAGTTCTCGTCTCTCTCTCTCTCTCTCTGCTCTTCTCTCTCTCTCTCTCTCTCTCATCTCTTCTCTCTCTCTCATCATTCTGGTCTCTCTCTCTGCTGGCGCGCGACGTGACGCAAACGCAGGCAGCCGAAGCAATAGCGGCGCACGGCAAACGCTGCGGTAACCATGGCACGCGAGGCGGCGGCACGCCGGGAGCTCACGTGGCGGAGGAGGGAGCGACAAGCGGACGATGACGATGAGATGACGACGGCGGTGGCCGACATCAGCACGTAGAGGCCGGTGGGGCTACGAGCGTGATGCCAGCAGGCAGCAGCAGCAGCACGCCGGCGGCGGCGGCAGCGGCTGTAGGCAGCATCGTGGCTAGAAGAAGGCGGGCCGGGCGGACGGGCGGCGTGGCGGCCAAAACACACGGAAGGGATATTACAAGCAGGAGATTAACTACACGCTATAACAGCGCTAACAGACCGCGAAATATCAGCAATACCAGAGGAGGATGGAGGAGGGAGCGAGGGAGAGAGATAGTAGAGAGGGATGGAGAGAAGCGAGGGAGAGGAGAGTGAGAGAGAGGAAGAGAGGATGGGGAGAGGGCGAGAGAGAGGAGGGAAGGAGGGAGGGAGGAGGGAGAGAGGGAGGGATGGAGAGAAGGAGGGAGAGAGTGAGCGGGGAGAGAGGAATGGAGGGAGGGAGGGCACGGAGGGGGGGAGGGAGGGAGGGAGTGGAGGGAGGGAGGGAGGGGAGGGGCGTGGGTAGAGTGCATGTGACAACACACTGATACTGCTGATACTGATAACTGATATGGAGCACAACCCTCTCTATAGCTACCCAAGTAGTTAGTGGTACACACGGATGCAGTAAGCTGACTTTATTATTATATTATTATTATTATTGTTCATTATTCATTATCATTATTATTAATTATTGATCACGACTCTAACGCTTACCACAGTAACACTTACACAAAAGCAAAAGCCAGCAACACAAACTATTCCCTGTTTGCTCAAATAAACATCACAATAAACACGCATAACACTCACACAATCTCGACTTCCAGTTTGCCGCAGCACTTTGATTATTATTATTGTTTATTAATATTATTAATATATTATTAATTATTACTACCATGGGCAGGAGGGGTTTAGACAGTGTTAACACACGTAAAGGGGGCCGCGGACACAATAGTAATATGTATATACAGCAACCGTTCCGCTAGCTAACGGAGGCAAGGGAACACCACTGATCTCTATAATATAATAGAGATATTATATTATAGAGATCAGTGGGGAACACACGCTGCATCGTGCTGCCCTCTGGTGTGGAGATATCTGCGCGCGGCTGAACGTATTGTGGGTGTGAGACTAAAGCCTCGGTCACAACGAGCCCACAACGCATTTGTGCCACGACATGACAGAAAATTTGGGCAAATCGTGGGTCATCGGGGTCGTCGCAGACAGTCCTACTAAATTTTGAGCATCGTGGCATCGACTTGCCGCGTGAGGCAAAATTGAACGTGCACCTTTTTTGTTCCACGATTTTTGTGTGGTTACTATGTCTTCTGGTTGTCGTGAGTCCTGTCTACGACAGTCTTGCGACTGTCGTGCGATAATTACGTCGTTTATATAGGGAGACGGACGCGCGAGCGTCCCACGAGTGTTGTGCTACAGTCGCACGACTGTAGCACGCGCATCCCACGAGTGAACCACCACGACCTGTTCACGTGAAAACAGCCCCCCCCCCCGACAATGCCCGACAACTCACGACTGTCGCACGACTGACTTGCGACACACCCCGACATACCACGACATATCTTTTTTTCTGTCGCGTCCCCATCGCCAAACCATCTTTAAATGTGTCGTAGCCCTGTGACCACTCGAAATACATTTCGGGCATGTTGCAAGAGCTGGCCACGACAAATATTTTATGGGTCTACCACAACAAAATTTCGAACGATCTGTTGTGACCCGGGCTTAACTAGTTGATGCTAGGGTGCGTGTGTATGTATGTATCACAGTCTGTATGTATGTAATGTATGTATGTAATGTATGTATGTAATGTTATGTATGTTATGTATGTGCGCGTGCGCGTGCGTGTATGTACAGTGTATGTATGTACATACATACGTACGTACTCGTACGTGCGCGTGTACGTATGTACGTTATGCACGTATGTATGTATGTACTTACGTACGTACGTACGTATGTATGTATGTATGTATGTATGTATGTATGTATGTATGTATGTATGTATGTATGTATGTATGTATGTATGTATGTATGTATGTATGTGAAATAGAAAGATAAAGATAAAGAGAGAGTGAAAAATTGAAAGATAGATTGTGTGTGTGTGAGGGAGGGAGAGAGAAAAAGAGAGCGCGAAAGAAAGAAAGAGCGAGAGAGCGAGAAGGAGAGAGCGAGAGAGAGAGAGAGAGAGAGAGAGAGGAGAAAGAGAAAGAGAAAGAGAGAGAGAGGAGAGAGAGAGAGAGAGAGAGAGAGAGAGAGAGAGAGTGACAGCGAGAGAGAGAGCGAAAGAGAGAGAGAAAGAGAGATAGAGATAGAGAGAGAGTGAGAGAAAGAGAGAGAGGAGAACGCGGCGAGAACGCGCATGCATGCATGAGTGTGCGTGCGTGCATGCGTGCATGCGTGCGTGTGCGTGTAACTGAGATGTGTAAACATGGCAAGTTGTATCTGTAACGTGAGAAGGCGACACGGGGGGAGGGGGTAATCGGGGGAGGGGTGTGTTTGTGTGTGTGTGTGTGTGTGTGTGTGTGTGCGTGCGTGGTGTGCGTGTGTGTGGTGTGTGTGGGTGTGTGGTGCGTGCGTGCGTGCGTTTGTGCGTGCGTGCGTTTGTGGCGTAGCGAAGAGAGAGAGAGGTGTGTGGTGCTGTGATATTGTAATATGTCGGGCAGGCTGACATATTTATAACGCGTAAACATACAGAGACGAGAGCGCTTGCCGCACACACACACGCCACACACCACGCACAACACCACACACACACAACACACACACACACACCACACACACACACACACAACACACACACACCCACACGCACTACACACGTCAACCACACACACACACACACACACACACAACACACACACACACAGCACACACACACACCACCACACACACCCAACGCACTACAACACGCCTCAACCACACACCGCACACGACCCACACACACACAACACGCACACACCCACACACACGCACACACGCACACCGAACAGCACACACACACACAACACACGCGCGCACACACAATCGCACTACACACGCACACAACCGCAACACACACACACAACCACCACACACACACACACACACATGCACGCACGCACACACGCACGCACGCACGCACGCACGCACGCGCAGCCCACAACAACACACTGACTACTTACCATTGAA
>NW_014578853.1:36022-50680 GCF_000485595.1 Priapulus caudatus
GGGGGGAAAGAGAGAGCGACAGTGCAGAGAGAGAAGAAAGAGAGAGAGGGCGCAGAATGAGAGAGAGAGCGAGAGAGAGAAGAGGAGGAGATAGATAAAGAGAGAAGGAGAGTGGAGTGAGAAAGAAACGAGTATATATATATATATATATATATATAGAGAAGAGAGCAGAGGAGAGAGAGAGAGAGAGAGAGAAAGAGAGAGAGAGAGAGAGAGAGAGAGACGCCCAGCTGGAGAGCAGAGATGATGAGAGCAGAGAAAGAGAGAGTCAGAGAGAGCAACAGAGAGAGAAAGAGGGGGAGAAAGAGAAGAGGAGAGAGAGAGAGCTGCGCTTACGCCGCGCGGAGCAGGAGAAAGAGAGAGAGACAGTAAGAAAGAAGAAAGAGAGAAATATAGAATATCAGATAGATAATAGAGAGAGAGAGAGAGAGCAGAGAGAGCAGATGAGAGAGAAACAGTGCAGAAAGCAAGGGAAAGCCAGAGAGAGAGAATTGGACGGCAAGAGAGGAGAGAGAGAGATTAGAGGAAGAGAGGGAGTTATAGCACAGGCTTAGCCACATACTTGAGGTCGTGAAGTTAAGACAAGACGATCACTTAGTGAAAGATGTTGCATAAAGTAAAAAACCAAGTGCCAGAGAGCGACACAAAACTAAAAGAGGAGCCACCAAAGGGAAACCGAGTGGCATTAGAGAGAGACAGAGCAAGGAAGAGAGAGAGAGAGATAGAGAGAGAAGAGAAGAGCGAGCAAGAAAAGCAGAGAGAGAAAGATAGATAGAGAGAGGAAAGCATAGGGAGAGTAAAAATTTAAAGCGAGATAGAGAGATAGAGAGACGAGAAAAAAAAACAGAGAGGCAATAGACGAGAGAGGAGTAGAAAGATAGGGAGAGAGAGAAAGCACGAGAAAAAGGAAGAATTTTGCGAGAGACTGCGCCGCAGTGACAGAGCGAGACAAAATGGGAGGGATAGACAGAGTGTGTGCACTACGACACAGAAGGAGCACGACAGCAAACCGACCTTCACGGTACGCACAAACGACCTAAGGGCGCCGCCGCCTGCAACCGACAGCGCACAACAGGATGGCCCACCGCGGCACGCGCCACTACACATAATGGCGCTGGCGATCGACTCTCGCTCCGATCGTCCGTCCTCATCCCCGAAACATCGTTCCCTCCCCCCCGCGCGTAGGTGGCGCCCCCTGCACGCCCCCGATCTCCTCTGGTTGGTCGCCCTCCTTCTCCGCTACGGGTGGCGCCGGCACCGGCACTCACCCGCGCTGTCCGAGGAATCTGCGTTGATGCGCGGCGCTCTCCTTGCAGCGTGCATCGCGACGACGGACGCGCGCATCTCCTTCATGTAAAGCATGAACGCGTTTCAGCGGCTTCTTGATGTGGTTCTTCTCTTGAAGCGCTCGAAGGCCCTTGCTGAGCGGGGCGCTCCCCCGCCACCCCGCCCGCCACGCCCCCTGGTGGTGGTGGGTGGTGGTGCGCGGCCGGCGGCTTGCTGCCGACGACAGGCTGGACCTGGCTGGCTCGCCGCGGCGCTGGCCACCCGGTGACTCGTGCAGGAGCAGCGAGTCTCTCTGAGGGGTCAGAGTCAAAGTGTCAGCGCGAAGTACGGACAGTACTGGTGAGGGAAGGGTGGTTCGTTGTGTGTGAGGGGGCGGATTCAGCATGGTTATTCTATTGTTGTTATTGTATGTTATCTGTTATGCTGTTTTGTATTTTGATTCTCATGCCACCACCTATTTTCATTTTCGTATTGATCAGGATACCTTTACGCTATACGTTTTCGTACAAATCTACATTTTTCAATATTACCGTATCGTAACAATGATATTTTTCGTATTATTCTCAACTTCAACTTAACCAATATCTTATTATACCATCGTTCGCATATAATATAGCGATATATATGCGTTGGGTGTGTGCATTATTATATACATAGATTATACTATATATATATATATATATATATTATATATAATAATATATATATGACATAGAAAATATAGGCCGTGGCTACGTCGGCCCGGTACGCGACACCAAAGCTCCAGGCCTATATTCATTTTCTTAGGTAAACCCAACATATTTTTGCAGTAAAAAAAATAAACAATGCGTTTTTTACAATAAATTACTTACCTCTAAGTATTTTATCAAAAAAAATTGTTTTTGTGTACCTTTTTGAAGCAGCAATAGTACCATGCGGTTGAAAATCAACGATTAGAAGAGCGGCGTGGCCTAATAAGTGCCGTGGATTTTGGGAATCTGCCGCTGAGCTTTGTAATGGATGACCGGGACGCGTAGCCGCTCGCGTATCGTATAATATATAATATTAAGTATATACATCACATGTGCGCATCGTACCTATTGGTGATACCTGAGGATGGATTCTTGTTTTGGTCCGTGCGTGACGCATGCGCCTGGGTGGGCGATACCGCGGGTGGTGGGTGGTGCGGCGGCATCCGGCCGGTGCCCGGGCAGGCCAATGCCGTGCGGACTGTACTAAATACAAAGCGAGCCAGCCTGTGACGATGCGGCCGCGGCGATCACGACGAAACGCCCAGCACCCGCGCTGAGACATCCAACCCACATGTCCGCACTTTTTTATGGAAAACTCCACGCACACTGACACCACCCTTAACCCACCGCCGAAAGAGGACACCCACCTAACCACAACCCACTGACAAAGACCCCACCTACACCCTGAATTAAGTGAAGGCTCCGCCTAACCGTGCAGCGTCCGACTCACCCGTGGGGACAACGTCGGCGGACGGCAGTGGCGCCACCTACCTTGGCCAATGTTCGCAGTATTTACATGAAGCGAGCCGGGGTACGCCGCCGCGGAAGCGTTGATGCCACGGGTACATCGACCGACGGATTGCTGCAAGACACGAGACGTGAGGCGTAGACACGAGGACAGATGAGCATTGATATGATGACAATAGATATGAGACATGAGATATGAGAGCATGAGATAAATGAGACATGAGACATTGAGCATTGAATAGATAGATACGGGATTGTGAGACATGAGACACGACCATAAGACGCATATGACTAAGACACGAGCGCGAGACACAAGGCATGGATGTGAGATGTTCAGCCGATGGACTGAGATCGTGAAGACAGAGATGTGAGGACATGAGATGTGAGACATTGTGACGTGAGACACTGAGATGTGAGCAGTTAGACACGGGACGTGGACATGAGATGTGAGACATGATACATGGAGATGTGAGCCGTAGACACGCGGACGTGGAGACATGAGATGTGAGACATGAGACATTGAGATGTGAGCCGTTTAGACACCGGACGTGAGACATGAGAATGTGAGACATGAAGACATGAGATGTGAGCCGTTAGACACGGGACGTGAAGACATGAGATGTGAGACATTGAGACAATGAGATGTGAAGCGTAGACACGCGGACGTGAGACATGAGATGTGAGACATTGAGATGTGGACATGAGATGTGAACATGAGATGTGGAGACATGAGGATGTGAGAACATGAGACGTTAGACATGAGATGTGAGACACGAGATCGTGAGCCTGTTAGACCACGGGACGTGAGACATGAGATGTGAGATTGTGAGCACACAGATGTCGAGACATGAGACGAAAAAAAAAAAAAAAAGAGAAGAAACGATATGTGAGCCGTTAGCACGGGGACGTGAGACATGAGATGTGAGATGCTTGAGTACATGAGAATGCTGAGACACGGAGATGTGATATTGTGAGATGTCAGATTGTGATAATTTTTGTTTATATTGTTGGGTATATGGATTTAATATTGTTAATTTGGAGTTTATATATTGTCATATATACATAATTGTTACAATGTGCTTTACATATTAACATGCAAATTTGAAACAATATCAATTAATATTTTAAAACGTTTTTTAATTTTAACATAAAACTGGAACTCAAATCCTATGCATCGTTAGTATTTACTTGCGTTAGTTGGTTAGCCTAGTTAATATTTTACTTGGCCTGCTTAATTAGTTAGTCGGAGAGTTAGCCAATAGTTAGTTTATGTAATTAGCATAATATTCAGTGGTTAGTTATGGCAACGCTAGTAAGGAGATTAGAGAATCGAACGTGATTCAACCGAAAAAAAGTTCTCGTCTCTCTCTCTCTCTCTCTGCTCTCTCTCTCTCTCTCTTCTCTCTCTCTGCAATCCTCTCGATCTCTCTGTCTCTCTCTCTTTGCGCGCGCGACTGACGCAAAACGCAGGCAGCGACAATAGCGCGCGCACGGCAAACGCTGCGACGGTAACCATGGCACGCGGAGGCCGGCGGCACCGCGGGAGCTCACGTGCGGAGGAGAGCGAGCGACAAGCGGACGATGACGATGACGATGACGACGGCGGTGGCGACATCAGCACGTATGTAGCCGCGTGGGTGTACGAGCGTGATGCCAGCAGCAGCAGCAGCAGACGCGGCGGCGGCGGCAGCGGCTGTAGCAGCATTCGTGGCTAGAAGACAGGCGGGCGGGCGGACGGGCGGCGTGGCGGCAAAAAACACACGGAAGGAGATTATTACAAGCAGGAGATTAACTAACGCTATAACAGCGCTAACAGACCGGAAACATAATCAGTCAAATACCAGAGGTAGGGTATGGGGAGGGGGAGGTGAGAGAGATAGTAGAGAGGGCATGCGAGAGAAGGAGGAGAGAGAGAGTGAGAGAGAGGAAGAGAAGGATGGGTGAGAAGGCGAGAGAGAGAGGAAGGAGGGAGGGAGGTGGGAGAGAGGGAGGGATGGAGAGAAGGGGGAAGAGTAGGGGGAGAGGAATGGAGGGAGGGAGGGCACCGGAGGGGGGAGGCGGAGGGAAGGGCATGGGAGGGGGGAGGGAGGGGGAGGGGGCGTGGGTAGAGTGGCAATCGGACAACACTGATATGTGATACTGATAACTGATATGGAGCACAAACCTCTCATATAGCTACCAGTATGTTAGTGGTACTACGGATGCAGTAAGCTGACTTTTATTATTATTATTATTATTATTATTGTTATTATTATTATTATTATTATTATTATTATCACGACTCTACCGCTTACCACATAACACTTACACAAAACAAAAGACCAGCCAACACAAACCTATTCCCTGCTTGCTCAAATAAACATCGAACAATAAACACGCATAACAACTCACACAATCTCGACTTCCAGTTTCCGCAGCACTTTGATTAATTTTATTGTTTATTATGTATTAATATTATTATTATTATTACTACTGGGCAGGCAGGGGTTTTAGACAGTGTTAACACACGTAAAGGGGGCCGCGGACACATAGCTATAATTGTATATACAGCACCGTCTCCGCTAGCTAAGGGAGGCAAGGGCAACACCACTGATCTCATATAAATACAAGTGCCGCATAGCGACAGCGCATCATCTAACGTCTACTGCGGTGACTCTGTGGTGGATGGTGGGATTCTAGTAAACCCTGTTAGTCCCAAAATGTGTTCAACATACACGCCGAAATAGTGGAATGCACAGGAGATGGTATCAGGAACCTTTTCAAAAGATATGTTTCGTTTGGGATTCGTATTGAAAGTTGCACGCAGTATGGGCATTACGTTTAAAGTGTCTTCAGAGTAAAAGATGGAAACTCCCGTCATTCGTAGTAGCAACAATATTGCAAGACAGATTAGGTAAGCACTCATCATTTACCTACGCAAAGCTACATGGCTGAATAGAGAGTGCTTGCCACCTGCAACAAATTAACGCAGGCAAAACTGCCCCAAAACATGGCACTCATTGCACTTGGCTAGCAGCACTTGCACAGTGGCAGTGGCATGCGCTTACATGTAACATACTGACACAGACGAAATGCCATATAAATTATACGATTAAGGAGCAATAAACCTCTTTAACCAGATTTAGCCTTTGTGAAATTTCACTTGTGACATTGTAGCCTCAATACACATCCAGGCATGTATAGATTCTGACTAGCAAACCCGGCAGTCAAATTATCTTTCTAAACAGACAGTCAACAAATCGCATGTTTAACCCTCCTCTTTGAGTAGGTGGAGGGGGAGGGGTAGGCGGCGAGGGGTGGATGAGAGTGTGGGGGGAGGGTGGTGGGGGAGGGAGCAAAGGGGGAGGGTGCGGGGGAGCGTGATTCTACTAGCAAAGCAGTTTCAGTCCTTTTGTTCGACAGTGAACAAATCCATGTTTAACCTCCTCTTGAGCGCGTCAAAAGGTTATCCGACACTTACTCTTCGCATGGTCAGCAGAAGGACATTTCATGGTCCTTTCAATAAAGTCCATTAGAAAATGCTAGGTCACCGCTGCAAACAAAAAAGTTTTCCTCGCTCCGTCAGACCATTCCTCAAGAAAATGTCTAAAAATCTCCCTGTGCCCATCTGACCTTTGACCTGTGAGCTTCAATTTCGGCACAGTGATGGCTTTTCCTACCATGATGCTATACACCGACTATCACAAGCCTACGGTGGAGCCGCTTTAGATTTGTGCCGAATTCTGCATTTCCATCCCTATACCTTAAGTTAAGGACCGTGAATGTCTCCCCTTCTTTTTACACCTCTATGACCTTTGACCTTTGACCCCCAGCTTCGGGGACATCCAACTCGTTTTGACGATCCCCCGACGTGCCGAATTATCTGACCGTACGTCGAGCGGTTAAGATTTTGTGCCAACTGCTTGACGCCCCGGACGCCGGACGAATCGGACGATCGGGACGATCGGACGACGATCAACGATTCTACAAGCTGCATCTGACTATGTCAGATGAGCTAATAATAGAGAATATTATATTATAGAGTCAGTGGGAACACACGCCTGCATCGTGCTGCCCTCTGGTGTGGAGATATCTGCGCGCGGCTGAACGTATTGTGGGTGTTGAGACTAAAGCCTCGGTCACAACGAGCCCACCAACGCATTTGTGCCACGACATGACAGAAAATTTGGGCAAATCGTGCGGTCATCGGGGTCGTCGCAGACAGTCCTACTAAATTTTGAGCATCGTGGCATCGACTTGCCGTCGTGAGGCAAAATTGCAACGTGCACCTTTTTTGTTCCACGATTTTTGTGTGGTTATCTATGTCTTCTGGTTGTCGTGAGTCTGTCCTACGACAGTCTTGCGACTGTCGTGCGATTTAATACGTCGTTATATAGGGAGACGGACGCGCGAGCGTCCCACGAGTGTTGTTGCTACAGTCGCACGACTGTAGCACGCGCATCCCACGAGTGAACCACCACGACCTGTTCACGTGAAAAACGGCCCCCCCCCACCACCGACAATGCGCCGACAACTCACGACTGTCGCACGACTGACTTGCCGACACACCCACGACATAACCACGACATATCTTTTTTTTCTGTCGCGTCCCCATCGCCAAACCATCTTTTATGTGTCGTAGCCCTTGTGACCACTCGAAATACATTTTCGGGCATGGTGCAAGAGCTGGCCACGACAAATATTTTATG
This sequence comes from Priapulus caudatus, assembly GCF_000485595.1. NCBI lineage: Eukaryota > Metazoa > Priapulida > Priapulimorpha > Priapulimorphida > Priapulidae > Priapulus > Priapulus caudatus. The sequence continues at coordinate 43,476 of NW_014578853.1, forward strand.
GTCTACCAAACAAAATTTCGAACGATCTGTTGTGACCGGCTAACTAGTTGATGCTAGGGTGCGTGTGTATGTATGTATCACAGTCTGTATGTATGTATGTATGTATGTATGTATGTTATGTATGTTATGTATGTTATGTATTGCGCGTGCGCGTGCGTGTATGTACAGTGTATGTATGTACATACATACGTACGTACGTACGTACGTGCGCGTGTACGTATGTACGTATGCACGTATGTTATGTATGTATCTTACGTACGTACGTACGTATGTATATGTATGTATGTATGTATGTATGTATGTATGTATGTATGTATGTATGTATGTATGTAATGTATGTATGGTATGTATGTATGTATGTGTGAAATAGAAAGTAAAGATAAAGAGAGAGTGAAAAATTGAAATATAGTTGTGTGTGTGTGAGGCGAGGAGAGAGAAAAAGAGAGCGCGAAAGAAAGAAAGAGCGAGAGAGCGAGAAGGAGAGAGCGAGAGAGAGAGAGAGAGAGAGAGAGAGAGAAAGAGAAGAGAAAGAGAGAGAGAGAGAGACGGAGAGAGAGATGAGGGAGGAGAGAGACGAGGAGAGAGAGTGACAGCGAGAGAGAGAGCGAAAGAGAGAGAGAAAGCAGAGATAGAGATAGGAGAGAGTGAGAGAAAGAGAGAGAGGAGAAACGCGGCGAGAAACGCGCATGCATGCATGAGTGTGCGTGCGTGCATGCGTGCAATGCGTGCGTGTGCGCTGTAACTGAGATGTGTAAACATGGCAAGTTGTATTCTGTAACGTTGAGAAGGCGACACGGGGGAGGGGGTAATCGGGGGAGGGCGTGTGTGTATGTGTGTGTGCTTGTGTGTGTCGTGCGTGCGTGTGTGCGTTGTGTGTGTGTGTGTGTGGGGTGTGTGAGTTGCGTGCGTGCGTGCGTTTGTGCGTGCGTGCGTTTGTGGCGTAGCGAAAGAGAGAGAGGTGTGTGGTGCTGTGATATTGTAATATGTCGGGCAGGCTGACATATTTATAACCGTAACATACAGAGACGAGAGCGCTTGCCGCACACACACACGCACACACGCACGCACACACACACACACCACACACACACACACACACACCACACACACACACACACACACACACACACACCCACACGCACTACACACGCTCAACCACACACACACACACCACACACACACACACACACACACACACACAACACAACAACACACACACCCACACGCACTACACACGCCTCAACCACACACGCACACGCCACACACACTACACACGCACACACACACACACAGCGCACTACACACGCACCACAACACGACACACACACACACACACGCGCGCACACACAATCGCACTACACACGCACACCACACGCACACACAACACACACACACACACACACACACACACACATGCACGCACGCACACACGCACGCACGCACGCACGCACGCACGCACGCACACCACACACTGATACTTACCATTTGCATCTGTGAGAACGCGGTCCGGGTACATGTATTGGCTAGGTGGGGGCAGGTGGTACATCGGGCGTGCCAGACCTGTAAGCGGTGAGAAGTAGTCTACCTCTTAATTATAGCGTAGTGTTCATCGCTGCAGCGGCGCGCGGAGAATGCGCGTGCACGCACGCACGCACGCACGCACGCACGCACGCACGCCACGCACGCACGCACGCCACGGCACGCACGCACGCACGCAGCACCCTTCTCTTCCTCTCTATCTATCTATCTATCTCGTTCTCTCTCGCTACCTCTCCCCCCCTCTCTCTCTCTCTCTCGCACGCTCTCTCTCACATTTTTCTCCCTCTTTCTCTCTCTCTCTCCTGCTGCCGCAAAACACCAGCGAAGAATAAGTAAACAAGAGCGCAGAGCGTCTGGGGCTCATCTGAGGTCTGTTGCTACGGTTATAAAACGTAACATTTAAGTCGTGCGTAGTGACACCTTTGTTATGCGCAGATATGCAGATACGCAGTTGGCGTACACATCAATTCAGCAACCTTCTGCATTCTGCATACCTTCCACATCCCATTGGTTGATACAAAGTGATGGCGTGGCCTGAAACTCCTGTTTTATGGTGCATTGTGACCCTAACCGTAACCCTAAACCCTATTAAAAAAACACAAAAAATTAATTTTTGTAAAAATTATTTGTTGTTATTGAAATTGTTGTAAATAAATCATGTAAATATTTGCGTTAATTGGAAAAAAAGTAGTTAAATGGATAAGATAGAAAAATGCAGAAAACAGGTAAATAATAAAAATCTGACTGGCGATTCGAGTCCAACGACTTTGAGCGTAATCCTGTGCTGTAGCCGTTGGGATAACACAAGGTTATGGGCTTTCTAGATTATGGATGTGCCATGAATATGAGAACACTGTGTGACATCATTGAGGCAGTTCAGGAATCCATGTTTAACCCTCCTCTTGAAGGTCAAAAGGTTATCATTATCAGACACTTACTCTTCGCACGTCAGTGGAAAGCACATGTCATGGTCCTTTCAATAAAGTGAACAAAACATTTTTTCACTCTGTCCGTAAGGCCACGTCCTCAGAAAATGTCTGATATCTGACCTTTCCCCCACTGCCCTTTGACCTGTGACCTCCAATTTCGCACTGGTGATGGGTTTCCTGCCATCAGCAGAGCATCGGCTTAATATTAAGAGCATAGGCCGTTCAGATTTGTGCCGCAATTCCGTATTTCCTCCTATATACCTTAAGTTAAGGGGGAAATATTTCCCCTCCGTTTACACATCTTGACCTTTGACCCTTGACCCCCAAATTGATCCTCCCGAGTCCTTTTCACGACCCACGTCCCGAATATCGTGACCGTACGTCGAGCGGTTAAGATTTGTGCCCAACTGTTGACGGACGCACGGACGGACGCACGGACGGACAATCATGCGATTCTACAAGCTGCATCTGACTACGTCAGATGAGCGAAAAACACAACAATACCTCGCGCTATTAACACACGATCGCACATCGACGGCAGGAGATAAAAAAAAGTCTCGCACGCACGAGCGAACAAGCAAGCTCCTAAATACATTATATACACGCACGCTCGCACGCACGCATACACGCATGCACGCACGCACGTACACATACACGCGTGCGCGCACACGCACACACACACACACACACACACATCCCTTCTCTCTCTCGTTCTCTCTCTCTCTCTCGTGAGTTCAAAACGCACGCACGCACGCACGCACGCACGCACGCACGCACGCACGCAGACAGGCCTCTGCCGTATGTATAAGCGCGTGAGCTTCAGTAAATCACGGGGCAGCCGAATCACGTTCGCGGGTTTTTGCCTATTAAAACACAATTGCGAAGATTATAGCTTGCATGGGATGCACTTTCTCCAGGGCGTAGATGGAGTGTCACGTGATGTGGCTGCACTTGTGATAGGATTAGGGTTAGGGTTCGTGTCAAACTCCACGACAGATGGCGCTCTCGCTCTGGCTCAATTCTATGCCAATTCAATTCAATTCAATTCAATTCAATTCTATCCTGAGTGAGCGAAGGGGCACTGCATGCAGTTTGGGTTCGGGTTAGGGTTTGGGTTAGTGCTGCCACGTCGCGGCACCCTCCATCTACGCCCGGGGGAAAGTGACACCCTAGTTTGCATGCAGCTAGCTAGCGCGCTGTGGGCTGCCGAGTAGCACGCACGCATGCACGCACGCACACATACATACGCCACATACGCTTTCCTTCTATTATCTCTGTCTCTCTCTCTCTCTCAGAAGTTAAGACAAGACGATCACTGGTGAAAGATGTGCAAAGTAAAAACCAAGTGCCAGAGAGCGACACAAAACTAAACGAGGAGCCACAAAGGGAAACCGAGTGCTAGAGAGAGACAGAGCAAGGAAGAGAGAGAGAGAGATAGAGAGAGAAGAAGAGAGCGAGCAAGAAAGAGAGAGAGAAAGATAGATAGAGAGAGGAAAAGATAGGGAGAGAAAAATAAAGCGAGATAGAGAGAAGAGAGAGAGAAAAAAAAACAGAGAGCAATAGACGAGAGAGAGAGAGAGAGGGAGAGAGAGAAAGAGAGAAAAAGGAAGAATTTGCGAGAGACTGCGCGAGTGACAGAGCGAGACAGAGATGGGAGGGATAGACAGAGTGGTGCACTACGACACAGAAGGAGCACACAGCAACCGACCTTCACGGTACGCACAAACGACCTAAGGGCGCCGCGCGACAACCGACAGCGCACACAGATGGCGCCACCGCGGCACGCGCCACTACACATAGATGGCGCTGGCGGTCGACTCCTCGCTCCGATCGTCGTCCTCATCCCCGAAACCATCGTCCCTCCCCCCGCGCGTAGGTGGCGCCCCCTGCACGCCCCCATCTCCTCTAGGTGGCGCCCCCCCTTCTCCGCTAGGTGGCGCCGGCGACCGCGCGACTCACCCGGCGTCCGAGGATCTGGTTGATGGCGGCGCTCTCCTTGAGCGTGCACTCGGCGACGACGGACGCGCGCATCTCCTTCATGTAAAGCATGAACGCGTTCAGCGGCTTCTTGATGTGGTTCTTCTTCTTGAGCGCAGCCTTGCTGAGCGGGCGCTCCCCCCCGCCACCGCCCGCCACCGCCCCCTGGTGGTGGTGGTGGTGGTGCGGCGGCGGCGGCTGCTGCGACGACGGCGACTGGTGGCTCGCCGCCGGCTGGCCACCGTGTGACTCGTGCAGGAGCAGCGAGTTCCTGAGGGGTCAGAGGTCAAAGGTCAGCGCGAAGTACGGAAGTACGGTGAGGGAAGGGTGGTTCGTGTGTGTGGGGGGGGATCAGCATGGGTTATTTCGTATTGTTGTTATTGTATGTTATCTGTATGTCTGTTTTGTATGATTCTCATGCACCACCTATTTTCATTTTCGTATTGATCGGATACCTTACCTATACGTTTTCGTACAAATCTTACATTTTCAATATTACGTATCGTAACAATGTATTTTTCGTATTATTCTCAACTTCAAACTTAACCAATTCTTATTATACCATCGTTCGCATATATATATAGACGATATATATGCGTGTGTGTGTATATTATATACATAAATATAATATATATATATATATATATATATATATATAATATATATATGACATAGAATATAGGCCGTGGCTACGCGGCCGGTTACCGGACACCCAGCTCCCAGGCTATATATATTTCTTAGGTAAACCCAACTATATTTTTTCAGTAAAAAAAATAAACAATGCGTTTTTACAATAATATTACTTACCTTTAAGTATTTTATCAAAAAAATTGTTTTTGTACCTTTTGAAGCAATAGTACATGCTGGTAAAATCAACGATTAGAAAGAGGGCGTGGCCTAATAGTGCCGTGGATTTTGGAATCTGCGCTGAGCTTTGTAATGGATGACCGGACGCGTAGCCGCTGCGTATAATATATATATAAGTATATACATACATGTGCGCATCGTACCTATGGTGATCCTGAGGATGGATTTCTTGTTTTGGTCCCGGCGTGACGATGGCTGGGTGGGCGATACCCGGGTGGTGGTGGTGCGGCGGCATCGCCGGTGACCCGGGCAGGCCAATGCCGGGCGGACTGTACCTAAAACAAGCGAGCAGCTGTGACGATGGCGGCCGCGGCGATGCGACGAAACGCCCAGCACCCCCGCGAGACATCCACCCACATGTCCGCACTTTATTTATGAAACTCCCACCCACACTGACACCACCCTAACCCCACCCTCAAAGAGGACACCCACCTAACCACACCCACACTGACAACACCCACCTAACCCTGAATTAAGTGAAGGCATCCCCTAACCGTGCCACGTCCGACTCACCCGTGGTGGGACAACGTCGGCGACGGCAGTGGCGCCACCTACCTTGGCAATGTTCCAGTATTTACATGAAGCGAGCCGGGGTACGCCCCGCGGAACGTTGATGCCACCGGGTACATCGACGACGGATGCCTGCAAGACACGAGACGTGAGGCGTGAGACACGAGACATGAGATATGAGACATGAGACATGAGACATGAGACATGAGACATGAGACATGAGACATGAGACATGAGACATGAGACATGAGATATGAGATACGGGATGTGAGACATGAGACACGAGCCATAAGACCATATGACGCAAGACACGAGACGAGACACAAGGCATGGGATGTGAGATGTCAGCCGTGGGACATGAGATGTGAGACATGAGATGTGAGACATGAGATGTGAGACATGTGACGTGAGACATGAGATGTGAGCAGTTAGACACGGGACGTGAGACATGAGATGTGAGACATGAGACATGAGATGTGAGCCGTTAGACACGGGACGTGAGACATGAGATGTGAGACATGAGACATGAGATGTGAGCCGTTAGACACGGGACGTGAGACATGAGATATGAGACATGAGATATGAGATGTGAGCCGTTAGACACGGGACGTGAGACATGAGATATGAGACATGAGACATGAGATGTGAGCCGTTAGACACGGGACGTGAGACATGAGATGTGAGACATGAGATGTGAGACATGAGATGTGAGACATGAGATGTGAGACATGAGATGTGAGACATGAGACGTGAGACATGAGATGTGAGACACGAGATGTGAGCCGTTAGACACGGGACGTGAGACATGAGATGTGAGATGTGAGACACGAGATGTGAGACATGAGACATGAGATGTGAGCCGTTAGACACGGGACGTGAGACATGAGATGTGAGATGTGAGACATGAGATGTGAGACACGAGATGTGATATTGTGAGATGTCAGATTGTGATAATTTTTGTTTATATTGTTGTATATGGATTTATATTGTTAATTTGTAGTTTATATATTGTCATATATAATAATGTTACAATGTGCTTCACATTATACATGCAAATTTGAAACAATATCAATTAAATATTTTAAATCGTTTTAATTTTTAAACATAAACTGAACTCAGAATCTAATGCATGTTAGTAATTTACTTGGTTAGTTGGTTAGCTAGTTAATTATTTACTTGGCTGCTTAATTAGTTAGTCGGAGAGTTAGCCAATTAGTTAGTTAGTAAATTACATAATTATTCAGTTGGTTAGTTATGGCAACGGCTAGTAAGGAGATTAGAGAATCGAACGTGAATTCAACGGAAAAATGTTCTCTCTCTCTCTCTCTCTCTGTCTCTCTCTCTCTCTCTCTCTCTCTCTCTCTCTCTCTCTCTCTCTCTCTC
>NW_014578854.1:0-11526 GCF_000485595.1 Priapulus caudatus
AGACCCAACGTGGCTGACGAGCCACACGTTAGTTTGTCTTAAAGTGTATGCGGCGAAAGCATATTATTATATATATATATTATTAACAATTATTTATATTTACCTGGAATGTTTATTCAAGACTTTATCGAAATAGGAATTGTAAACTTCATATTGTCAAAATGTTTTATCTAGTTATAATGTATAGTAATTTAACTAAATGTTCATGATTTTTATATAGATACATGTATACTTGTATAGTGATTAAATAATAGTTTAATCAATGCGAGAATTGTCACATCGCTATTGTAATGCCCTTGTATATATCAATAGAATTAAAGTTCCATTATAGATTACTACTTCTAGCCTGGACACGAGAAAGACAACGTGCTGAGAAAACTTACCACTGATCGACATGTATATTTACGCTGGAAATTGTTTTATTCAGATTCAGGGCATATGTATTGTAACTGTATATTGTAAAAATGTCCTATTTAGTTTATGAATGGTATCAGTGATTCAGAATCTATAATTATTCATTATGAAGTAATGGTATGATTTATATAGATACATGTTATACATGTATAGTATTATATAATAATGTTTATAATGAGAAATTGCTAAGCTATCGTGTGTATGCTGTATCTCTCAATAGAATTAGTTAATTAGCATTAATTTCATTATAATCACACTTTTTGACATTTTGATCTTTGATATTCTTTGGACTATATGATATTTTTGACCATTGGCAGATCGCACGCACACACATACCACACACACGCACGCACAGCCACTCGCGCGCGCGACAACTACAACAGGTGGTGGCGGTTTTTGCTAGGTTACGCTTGCTATCATATGTTCAAATCAAACATTTAAAACGAAAGTTCCACTCTGTGACTGGAACTATTGAAACCCTGAGTAAAACACCACAGTCCTGTTATCTATTCTTTCTATCCCAGATCAAATAGGAGGCAAGCGAAAGCGAGCTAAAACTCTTTTTCTCTGTCCTGGCTTAATTCCTTTCCCCGGAAGACGTCTTAATTACGTTAAGACATCCGTCCGTAGACGTTACAGCCTTCCCACCCGCTGGCCGTGCATGACCCGCAAACCATTTTGCTTTCTTTTTGCGGCTTTCCTCGCTTAGTCCTATCCATTTATTATATGTATTATAACATAATCCTCCCTCACACCGCTGCATTTGTGTTTGCACGCGGTAGAGCCGCGCAAAACCAGAAGCTATAGCTGGTGTCACGCGCGTGCATACCGATAATTGCCGCTACTCGCAGATTATTAGGGAGAGTAGGCGCGATGCGACCAGAACCGCGTCATAATGATGGCAGGCGACTTCGTGAAGTACACGCGGGAAGAGGAACACACATAACTTGAATTATTTTATTAACTGTCGTTTGCAGTGCGGCGATTAAACTTGGAGCAGGAGAGCATTGGCTGTAAATAGTTTTCTACTCATTATCGTGCATTTCGGTGAGCTTTTTTAGCCTTATTGTGGCATTCAGTGTTCTTTATTGATGCCTTTGGAATGGATTTCGGTGTTACTTAGTGTCTTTCGGTTTTTTTGTGTGTGTTAAGAAGAATTTCGGAATTTTTTACCCTGCCTTTTGCGCCTTTTAGTGTTTAGACAGCAAATTACCAAAAGGCACAGAAACGCAAAAAAATCTACCGAAAGGCATTGAAAGACAATGAAAAATTCAAGGAAAGTAACTGAAAAACCAGATTAGCTGAATCAAAAAGATTCGAATTTAATATAAACGAAACAAATACAATGGTTATAAAATTCACAAACAAATAAAGGATAAAGAAGGAGATATTAATAGGCAACCAAGTAAACAAAAAATGCACCAAATATTCATACCTATGGGATTTAATTAATGATATAGGAGGTTATAACGATATGATAAGAGTCCGAACTGAAAAATGTAGGTTCATGATGAGGGAAATATTATTATGGGCAGAGCAAAATTATGGAAATCATACTATAGAAGCAAGAGTGAAATTATACGAATGCACAGTTTTACCTTCCTTCCTAAATAACAGTGAAACATGGACTAACTTAACTAAGAAAAAAGTAAAAATGTTGGAGGATTTCCAAAATTAGTGCCTGCACAAAATAATCAGCACGCAGAAAACGCAGAAAAATCTACTGAAAGGCATTGAAAGAGGATAAAAACTCCAAGGAAGGATACGGAGAAATCAGTACAAATAACAAATAGTTTCTATACGTAAATCATGGTAAATACATTAAAAACGCATTATTTTATTGGAAATTCCCATATTTGCTTATAAAAAATCCAAGAGATGGCGCTGTCGCATGTAAACATTAGCTGCAAATTAATTATTTGTGTACCTCATTTCGGGCCGAGTTCAGTAATTTTTAGGGCATTTCAGCTCCGGACTGCTTCTTCCGGTGGAATTTGATGTTCTCATAGTGCCTTTCGGTGTTTTTAGGTGCCTTCAGGTGCCTTGCGGTGCCTTTCGGTGCCTTTCGGTCATTAGACGGACCGAGTCCGCAGCAAATCAGAAACTTGCAATATCGAATTCGTAAAACCTAGTTTTACGACCGTAAAACCTAGTTTATCGACGTAAAGGTTTTACGTCGATAAACTAGGTTTTACGGTCGTAAAACAACAGAACACGGTACGTACAGTACGGTTTTCACTTGTAAACACCGCGCAGCAGTTGTTGCGGAGGACCGAGTTGCTTATCAGCGCCCCCTATATGCCTATTGTTTTCAAATGTACCTCATTGTTGTGAGGAGTTTATTTGTAGGTAAAATTCTTTTTAATATTTTATGTTGGAAATACCTTAAATTTGCATCAAGTGTAGTGGTAAACGGTAACTTATATATCTTTTGCCACATATATATATATTGAGATGATCTATGTTTGGGGGTAGCTCACGTATCCATTTTGCCTGTGACGATGGGCAATTTTGAGAATCATTATCTTGAGATAGAATTTTTGAATAAGCACTACATTCCTTGTTTACGTTTAGGACTGCCTATAGCTGGGGTGGTATGGAGGGGGTTTGGGTGATTTTATTATTGGCTAATGCAAGGCTCGACACTAGCGGTGGTCCGGGGCCACCAAAACTTGATGTCGGGCCACCAAAATTTCAAAAAGTTGAAATTTGGTGATCGGGCCACTAAAATTTCAAAGTGTCTATGTGATAAAAATAATTGTTTCTTACGTGCTAATCTCATTCAAAAGAGAGCGAGCAATTCGCGGAGCGAGCGTGATCAAATGAACACAAATCAGGAGACACCGCGCCGGTCGCAATTTCCACTACACTGTACTGCACTGTATGTAATGTATATAGGTTAGGGGGGAGCTACGTCACAGATCAGTAGTCACGTGACCACCAGCAGAACGCCGGTGGAAACAACACGGTCACGTCTATGGAAAGCGGTTTGTGCCAATATTCGAAAAACTTGGTTTTACGTCGATAAACCTAGTTTTACGATCGAAAACCTAGTTTTACGACCGTAAAACCTAGTTTATTGACGTAAAATCGGGTTTTAGGACGTAAAACAGTTTTACGACCGTAAAACCCAGTTTATCGATGTAAAACCTAGTTTTACGACCGTAAAACCTAGTTTATCAACGTAAAACCGGGTTTTACATCGTAAAACTAGGTTTTACGTCGATAAACTAGGTTTTACGGTCGTAAAACTAGGTTTTACGAATTTGATATTGCAAGTTTCTGATTTGCTGCGGACTCGGTCCGTCTAATTACCGAAAGGCACCGCAAGGCACCTGAAGGCACCTAAAAACACCGAAAGGCGCTATGAGAACATCAAATTCCACCGGAAGAAGCAGTCCGGTGCTGAAATGTCAAAAAAACACTCACCGAAATGCCCTAAAAATTACTGAACTCGGGCCGAAATCAGATACACAAATAATTAATTCGCAGCTAATGTTTACATGCGACAGCGCCATCTCTTGGATGTTTTATAAGCAAATATGGGAATTTCCAATAAAATGCGTTTTTTTAAATGCGCATACATAAAATGCGCATACATTAATGCATTTTTAATGTATTTACCACGATTTACGTATAGAAACTATATGTTATTTGTACTGATTTCTCCGTATCTTTCCTTGGAGTTTTTATCCTCTTTCAATGCCTTTCAGTAGATTTTTCTGCGTTTTCTGCGTGCTGATTATTTTGTGCAGGCACGCATTTTTGGAATCCTCGCAACACTTTTTATATTTTTCTTAGTTAAGTTAGTCCATGTTTCCACTGTTATTCTATGGAACGGAAGCGTAAACTTGTGCATTCGTATAATTTCACTCTTGCTTCTAACGTATGATTTCCATAATTTTGCTCTCTGCCGCTATAATAATATTTCCCGTCATCATGAACTGGCTACATTTTTCAGTTTCTGAACTCTTATCATATCGTTATACCTCCTACCATCATTAATTAAATGCCGCTAGGTCAGACATATTTGGTGGGGCATTTTTTATTACTTTGGTTGCCTATTAATATCTCCTGCCTATCCTTTATTTAATTGTGAATTTTATAACGCATTGTATTTTGTTTCGTTATATTAAATTGCGAAATCTTTTTGATTCGCGGCTAATCTGGTTTTTCAGTTGGCTTTCCATTGAATTTTTCATTGGTCTTTCAATGCCTTTCGTAGATTTTCTTTGCGTTATCTGTGGCTTTTTGGTAATTTGCTGTCTAAACCCTAAAAGGCGCAAAAGAGGCAGGGTAAAAATTCCGAAATTCGCTCTTAACACAACCAAAAAAAGCAGGACCGAAAGACACTATAAGTAAGCAGCAAATCCATTCCAACGGCATCAATAAAGAACAGCTGAAGCCACAATACAGGCTAAAAAAGGCTCACCGAAATTGGGCCAACGCCCGGAAATAAAAAATGGAAAGTTAGAAAAGACTTTACTAGCCATGCTCTCTACTGTCTCCAAGTTTATATCGCCACCTGCAAACACGACAGTTAATAAAATAATTCCAATTATGTGTGTTCCTCTACCCCGCGTGTACTTCACGAAGCGCGCTGCCATCATTATGACGCGGTTCCGGGTCAGCATCGCGCCTACTCTCCCTAATAATCTGCGAGTAGCCGCCAATATCGGTATCCACGGTGTGAAGCAGCTATATGCTACTCGTTTTCTGCGCGGCTCTAACGCCGCGTGGGCAAACACACAGCAGGCGGTGTGAGGCGAGGATTATGTTTAATAACACGATACATCTGCATGCTTACGTCATGCATCCGGATGAAATTAGACTAAAAATCTGCAATTCACATCTAGCTCTATAAGACTTATAACATGGCTATATGAACGTCTGAAGTCACTGTGTAGACCTTAACAGATGATCTCAATGATACCATCGACTGTCAAGCTGACGTCACGCGCGTTCATACCAGGTAGCTGAAAACGATGATATGCGGAGTTCCTATCCGACGATTATATATCTCACTAGCTTGGATCCAGTCCAGTTTGGCGTCTAATCCGCAGCCGAATATGATACTACCCCGTCCCGACTGCACTTTAGTGCTGCGCGCGCTCTTCCGCTCTCCTCTCCGCGTCTCTCTCTCTCTCTCTTCATCGCTCTTCGGATCCTCTCCTCTTCTCTCTCTTCTCTCCTTCTCTCTCTCTCTCCTCCTCTATCGCCGGAAAGTCGGAAGCGCCTAACCTCACAACCGCCCCTTCCCTCTCTCTTTGGCCACAAGGCGCGCGTTGGGATATTGAGTATAGTTATCGTATCTAGTTTTAGCTGCGTTTCGCTGCCTCCTATTAAGTCTGATACGAAAGAATAATAACAACTGTGTGGTTTAACTCAGTGAGGTTTTCATAGTTCACATCACACGTGAAACTTTGGTTGTTTAAATGTTGATTGAAGCATATGATAAGAACGTAACCTAGCAAAAACGCCCAGATGACCACTGTTTGTAGTTGTCGCGCGCCGCGCGAGTTGCGTGCCGTGCGTGCTGTTGTGTATGTGTGTCCGTGCGAGTACTGCCAATGATCAAATATATGCAATATCAAAATATCAAAATCAAAATGTCAAAAAGTGTGTGAAGTTATAATGAAATATTAATGTAATTAACAATTAATTCTATTGACTAGATACACGGCATAGCCAACAGCATAGTTACAATTTCTCATTATAAACATTATTATATTAATACTATTACATGTATACATGTATCTATATAAAATCATGACATTACTTTCATAATAATAATATAATGATTCGATCACTATAGCCTTCATAACTACAAATAGACACCAATTTTACAAATATACACGTTAGCAATACAATTGATGAATCTTGAATAAACATTTCAGGCTAAATATAATGTGAGCAGCTGTATATTTTTCTGCACACGTTTTCCTTTTACCGCTCCTGTCCCAGCTAGAGATAGTAATCTATAATCGACACTTTAATTCTATTGATATAATAGCAGGCCCTACAATACTAGTGACAGGATTTCTCATTAATACATTATTATATAATACTATACATGTTACATGTATCTATATAAAATCATCGAAGGACATTTATGTAAATTTTTACTATACTTCATAAACTAGATAAAACATTTTAGCAATCGAAGTTACAATTCCTTTTCGATTAAATCTTGAATAAACATTGCGCAGGTAAATATAACTATTGTATATATATATATATATATATATATAGGCTTTCGCCGCACGTACCATTTAAGCACAACTATACGTGGGTTCTCTCAGCACGTTTTCTTTTCTCTGTCCTGGCTTAATTCCTTCGCCCAGAAGACGGTCTTAATTACGTTTAAGACATCCGTCCGTAGACGTTGACACGCCTTCCACCGCTGGCCGTGCATACGACCGCGAACCAATTTGCTTTCTTTCTTTGCGCGATTCCTCGCTTAGTCCTTCCTTATTATATGTATATAACATAACCCGTCCCTCACAAGCGCCGCTGCATTTGTGCTTTGCACGCGTAGAGCGCCCGCGCAAAACCAGTAGGCTATAGCTGGTGTCACGCGCGTGCATACCATAATTGCCGCTACTACTCGCAGATTATTAGGGAGAGTAGGCGGCGATGCGACCGACCGGGGCGTCATAATGATGGGCAGGCGACTTCGGAAGTACACGCGGGAAATAGGAACACACATCAATTTGACATATTTTATTAACTGTCGTTGCAGTGGCGGGCGATTAACTTGGAGCAGGAGAGCGATTGGCTGTATAATAGTTTTCTACTCCATTATCGTGGGCATTTCGGTGAGAGCTTTTTTAGGCCTTATTGTGGCATTCACGTGCTTCTTTAATTGATGCTTTGGAATGGATTTCGGTGTACTTAGTGCTCTTTCGTTTTTTGTGGTGTGTTTAAGAAGAAATTTCGGAATTTTTTAGCCCTGCCTTTTGCGCCTTTGTAGTGTTAGACCAGCAAATTACCAAAGGCAGCAGAAACGCAAAAAAAATCTACCGAAAGGGCATTGAAAGCAATGAAAATTCAACAGGAAAGTAACTGAAAACCAGATTAGCTGAATCAAAAAGATCGAATTTAATATAACGAAACAAATACAATGGTTATAGAAAATCAAACGGCCGTTGGAGCGGAGTCTAGTAGAAGCGAAGGTTTCTGGGGAGAGGAAGTAGTAAAGTGACATAAATAAAGAAGGAGATATTAATAGGCACCAAAAACAAAAATGCACCAACATATCATACCTAGGGGACTTTAATTAATGATATAGGAGGTTATAACGATATGATAAGAGTCGCGAACTGGAAATGTAGGTTCATGATGAGGGACATATTATTATGGGCAGAGCAAAAATTATGGAAATCATACTATAGAAGGCAAGAGTGAAATTATATCGAATAGCACAGTTTTACGCTTCCTTCCTAAAAATAACAGTGAAAGCCATGGACTAACTTAACTAAGAAAGTAAAAATGTGGAGGATTTCAAAATTAGTCGCTGCCACAAAATAAATCAGCACGCCAGAAAACGCAGAAAATCTACTGAAAGCATTGAAAGAGGAATAAAACTCCAAGGAAGGATAGCGGAGAAAGTCAGGTAGCAAATAACAATAAGTTTCTATACGTAAATCATGTAAATACATCTAACCCGCCATTATTTTATTGAATTCCGCATTATTTGCTTATAAAAAAATCCAAGAGATCGGCGCTGTCGCATGTGAAACATTAGCTTGCAAATTATTTTTTGTGTACTCGTCATTTGCGGCCGAGTTTCAGGTACATTTTTAGGGCATTTCAGCTCCCGGAACTGCTTCTTCCGGTGGAAATCTTGATGTTCTCGATTAGTGCCTTTCGGTGTTTTTAGGTGCCTTCAAGGTGTCCTTTGCGGTGCCTTTCTGTGCCTTTTCGGTCATTAGACGGACCGAGTCCCAACAGCAATCATGAAACTGGCAATATCGAATTCGTAAACGCTAGTTTACGACGCGTAAAACCCTAGTTTAATCGCGTAAAGGTTTTCGGATAAACTAGGTTTTACGGTCGTAAAACTAGGTTTTTACGTCCAATCAACTGGGTTTTACGGTCGTAAAACTAGTTTTATTCCGGCGTAAAACTAGGTTTACGTCCTAAAACCAAGGTTTTACTTCGATAAAACTGGGTTTTTCGGTCGTAAAACTAGGTTTTACGGTCCTAAACCAGTTTATTCAAATTAAACTATACAATATCAGCCGATAGAACTAGGTTTTACGTTCTAAAACCCGTTTTACGTCGATGAAACTAGGTTCTTTAAGTCATAAAAAGCTAGGTTTTATCCGACGTAAAACCAGGTTTTTCGAATATTGGGCTCAAACCTGCTTTCATACTGCAGTCACTGCGGGCGCCATTAGATTTACTGCATAAACGATACAAAATTATCCGTCACTTGGTTGGAAGTTTTAATAAGTTGTTTCATAATTTCTTCTAATATGGCCTTACGATATACCTTTACAACCCAAATTTAAGCAATCCACAAGCGATCGAACACATCGATTGCTGTCGATTGCCTTAATAAGCAATCGACAGCCAGCAATCAAACTGATCCTCAAGCAATCGAGAAGCATCGAGACTGATGCCTAAGCATCGACAAGCAATCGAGACGATCCTAAGCAATTCGACAAGCAATTCGAGACTGATCCTAAGCAATCGACAAAGCAATCGAGACTGATGCCTAAGCAATGCGCCAAGCAATCAGACTGATCGGCTAAGCAATCGAGCAAGCCAATCGAGACTGATCACAATTCCCACTGATCAAACAGTAATTGAGAGCTGGATCCAAGACAGATTGTCAGCGCTGAAATACTGCATGGTCATGTTTAAGATTGGCCAGGCTGATTGAGGCAGCCCAGAATCAATGCGGTCATTTATATTTAATAGAGTCTCTGGATACAGTCCGTTTGTAAGCACAATACCCATAGCCAATCAGGTGTTAACCGAATCCACTTGCATGTTGGGTAATACCCACTAACAGCATAACGTTGTTCCCTAACGTTATGATCTGGTTTTATTTGGTTTGGTTGGAATTAAACCTTCTAAGAACGCGCGCGTTCATCAAACGTTATAAATAAAGTTATATATAGGTTAGAAACAAACGTTCGCTGGCACACCTATTCATTACAAACTATAGTAGCTGAACGTTTATCTAAGGTTCGACAGGAGGTTGGTGCAAATAATCGTTATTTATACAACTTTGTCGTAACCATTACAAAACGTTAGTCATGAACGTTAACACTAACCTATATAATTTAACCGTTTTTATATGATTAGAAACAACGTTTGCTGCACATATATATTGGACCTAATTAGAAACCAGTACTGAAAGTTTTAGGTACTGTTTGGAGGTTGTAAAAATAAACGTGCCAATTCCATCAATAAACGTTAGGCTCATGCATAAACTGGCGGGCAGCTAACAAATCTGCGTGAAATAAAAGTTATAACTCTAGAATACTATACTATAATAGTTTTTTTTTTATCAAAAAGGCGTTTACTAGATTTGTGGGAACGTAGCGGCTATATATACTTGCAGCCCGCGTGTACATAAAAGGGGGAGGCGGAATTTGGAGTAAATTAATGGAGATCGAGCTAGGTGAAGGAGGAGGAGGAGGAGGGGGGAGGGGAGAGGGAGGAGGAAGGAATGAGAGATATAAGGAAGGTCGAAAAGGGGGATGTGGAGGCAGGAGGGGGAAGTGGAGAAGGTGGGTGGCATGGCGATATAGCTAGAGGAGGCGAGAAAGAAAACTGGGGATGTAGGTGCGGGTGGGGGAAGCTATAGCGTATAGTAACCTAGCTAGCCGGCCGCTGTAGCAATCTGCTGTATATATCAGTATCACTATTTCTAGTATAAAGGCATCTAAGCTTCTCAATAACAGCAAATGTTTATAATTAATATATATAGGGCAATCAACGAAACAAGCTTCAACTAATTTAGGCAGCGGCTCACTAATCAGCCGCCATGTTCTTGATTGACCTAGGAAAAAAAATCACGCCTACGGGTAGGTAGCGCGTACCTGTAATGTCTGCGAGACTAGGGTACCCGGTAGTCCATGCGTTGCTTTCCACAAAATGAATGCCGTTGGAAATATTCAAGCGATTTAATCTAATCTCTTAGGCCTAATAATTAATAAAGTTTAATTATTTAATTATTAATTAATTAATTAGCTCGCCTACCTAGTTTTTGGGATTGATTGTTTAGTATCAGACGCAACATCTTGAATAGCAAAAGGTTATACACCATAGATGTTTTATGCTGTTTTATACCACGATATATACAGCCGAGTCTGCTTTCTAGTTAGTTTTAGGGAGAAAGTCAAGCCATTTTCCAAGTAATCAGGCGATTTGCTTAAAGCGATCATTGATGCTTAAATGATCAGCGATGGGTCCTGAGAGCACCTGATTTCGTCCATGATGAAATAAGGCAATCGTCGATCTGCTAGACTGATCAAGCGATCAAGGATTTGCTTAAAATAAGCGCTCAATGGTGGCAGAGGATAGCTTAAGATGATCGTTGATTGCTTAATACGGTCAATCGGCGACTTGATCGCGGTAAGCAATCGATGATCGATACCCGCCCGATGGCTCCATTTAAGCAATCGACAGATCGTCCCGGATTGCTTATTATGCCAATCGAACGATCGTCCCCCAACAAATCCGATGATTGGTCCTGATTGCTTATTCAGCAATCATATGATCAGTCCTGATTGCTTAATAAGCAATCAGATAAGCGATCCTCTGCACCATTGATGCTTATTTGAAGCAGCGTCGTTGATCGCTTGTGATTGCTTGTGATTGCTTAAATTTTTGTAAGGGTATAGATAGCCTTTCTGTAGCTATAATTATGACATTTATGTATGTAAGATACGTATGCACTGCAAATATAAAATATTTTATGCTATACTTATTTATCTTGCTTTGCTATTAGTTGAAACTAAAATTACTCCAAATCTCGTGACCACAAAAACAAAGTCAAGATACACATAAGCGCACGAACACCCAGCACCACGCACACGCACCACACATGACAACACTGTCCACGCACTACGCACACTTGCACGGTCGCACACG
>NW_014578854.1:11551-15384 GCF_000485595.1 Priapulus caudatus
CGGATGAACTGGGCACCGACCGGTCAGGGAGCATGGATTAAACATATACGCCGTGCCAATGTCCAGGCTAATATATGCACCGAGGATTATGGTCTGAAACCAACTTGTTTGGATGCTGCTGACGCTTGGGGGGCGAAACCTAGAACAAAAAGCTACTGACCGTTCTTTCTCAGGTTTGGCACGTGCAGCCCCGTCTTAGTGCTGGCATGCTGCGTCAGGTGTAACTGTGAAATCAGTGTTCGCCGAAGGGTTGCTCATGCAGAGGAAAAATGTGTCTGTACGCGAACTTTGCAATGTGGTTGGGGAAGGCGACAGCTGTAGCTAACATTACACCACCATGATTGGCGAGATCTAGCAGATGATTGAAGCAATGACAACTAGATTAAGCTGCCTGATTCATACATGTAAGCAATTGTCGTAACTTAAAAAAAAAATGATTTTCCCATCTCAACTTATAATTGAATTTTATATTGAATTTACATGCTTCTAGGCATTATTTTGCAGTTAAGTTGTTTTGGAGGATGGTAAGAGTGTCTGCAATCATAAATACGTTGTTATTATTGGAATCCTGCATATGGGCCAACTGAAAACAATTGGTTTAGACACCGAAAAAAATCTTCCCAATGTCGCCATTGGTCACAAACGTATCGGCATTTTAACGTAGAAAAAGCCTGAATATGGTGGCCATACTCATGGCATCTTTCTGCTAATCTTAGAGTATTTACGAGTGCGCCTCTACATTTTGTTCCGCAATTCCGAATCTTTTGGTCTCTTTCGCATTCGACGCCTTCTAAATAGAATACCGAATAAATGATTGTAACTGACATTTGAATGAGTAGATTGGTTAATTGCGAATTATTCTAAAAAAGAAGGATTCCGCTGACTGGCCGCATTTTAGAATTCCAATGAGGCCTACTAAAACTCGTTAACTCGAAAAACTGCACCCATTTTTTTTCTGTACTCAGTGAAGATCTAGATGTGTTTAGACATGAGGTGCAAGAAATCTCCCAAAAAAAATCGACAAATGCTGGAAACTATCTACATACACGCCCCATAGAGCATACCGGTTTTTTTCAGCGTCGATAAGCTAGGTTTTAGCGGTCGTTAAAAACTAGTTCTACGTCCAATAAACTAGGGTTTTACGGTCTGTAAAACCTAGGGTTTGACGCGCCGCTACAACACCTAGCGTCCTTCTACGCGCTCCTAAAACCAGGTCTTTTACCTTCGATAAACTGGGGTTTTCGGTCGTAACCAGCTAAGTTTTACGGTCCTAAAACCAGGTTTATTCAAATAAAACTAACAATATCAGCGACTCAACCTCGGCTCTCTCTTACGCCCCTCCTAAAACCCGCGTTTCCCTCGCCTCCCTACCGTCGCCATAAACCCTCAGGTTTTACGGCCTCCTCAACACCCTCACGTTACCCCTCGCACCGTACCAAACCAGGTTTTTTCGAAATATTGGCTCAAACGCTTTCGCATACGCGTCACTGGGCCCATACGATTTACCTGCAATACACGATACAAATTATCCGTCACTTTTCGGTTTGGAAGTCTTTAAATAAGCTTTTTTTGATTAACTTGTCTTCTAATATGGCCTTACGCCCAAGCTATATAGATAGGCCTTTCTGTAGCTATAATTATGACATCTATGTATTGTACAGATACGTATCACTGGCAAATATAAAATATTCTCTCCCTCGCCTATTCTTATTTACCTCTCTCGCTTTTGCCATCTAGTTGAATACAAATTCACTCCCCACAATCCTCCGCCTCGAAAACAAAAACCACAGTCCACAGATTCCACACATGGCGGTGCACGCAACACCCACCCCCGCGCCCCACCCCCCCCCGCCCACCCACGCCCCCCCCGCACCCACCAGTGCACCCTCCCCCGGCCCCACGCCCCGCCCCCCCCACAGCCCGCCACCCCCGCACACCCCACGCTGCACCACCACTCACCCACGCCACCCCCACGCATCACACCCACACACACGTGACCCTCACCCCGCTCCCTCCACCCGCACCGCACCCCCACCAACCGCGCCCACCCAAGACACCACACACAATGACAAACCAAACACGCGCCATGCGCGCCACCCCCCCCCCCCGCCCCCGCACCCACGCAACACGCACCCACACGCCACCACACGCTGACCGCACACCCACGCACGACGACACACAATGACACACTCACCCCCCACCGGCCCGCCAGCACAGCACAACACACAGTGCAAACACCTCAGCACGCACACGCACCACACAGTGACACAGCTTACACGCACAGCGCACAAGCACTCTTCACAAACAGGACACACAAACATGCACGCGCGGCACACGCACGCAACGCACCGCGACGGCCAATGCCGGCTCGCGCCGCACACACAGTGAGCACACTCACACGCACACACGCACGCACGCACGCGCGCACGCACACGCACACGCACTCGCACACACAGTGACACACTCACACGCACACACGCACGCACGCACGCGCGCACGCACACGCACACGCACTCGCACACACAGTGACACACTCACACGCACACACGCACGCACGCACGCGCGCACGCACACGCACACGCACTCGCACACACAGTGACACACTCACACGCACGCACGCACGCGCGCACGCACACACACGCAGTTATAAAATAGTAGTTACCTGTCACGAAATGATGAGAACAAATAGTGGAGAATTTTGACGGACTCCAGTGCGTACCGTTTACATTTACTCATTTACATTTAAGTGGCAGTCAGCCACTTATGACTTATTACGCCTCTCTGGACTCTTATGTCATTTTGGCAGCTCAAACAAATATCTTTTCTTATCTGTGCAATATATATGATTGTGACAACCTACTACTCCATAAGTTTTCGGCATATATACAAGGAAATTAATATGCTTTAGGTTTTCAAATCGGGTATTGCGTGTGTAAGCTCACGGAGACAGGCTGTTGTTTTCACCGGCACAGCTGGTTGCTAGGTTAAGAAAGTCCCGGATGTGGCAAAGTTCCCGTATTTCCGCCCTAACCTATTGCTATCTAGCTGCGCTGGAGCTCTAGCATAACAAAATAATGCATATATATCCATGTGCGCGCATGCACTGTTTCGGAACCGAAGCGAAACTGCCAGCGTTCGAAAGTTCGTGTGCGAAAGTATGCGACGTGCAGTCACATATTTTGGAACAGTCCATTTCCATAAGGGAGTAATTTTTGCACATCAAAAAAATTCTCTTTTTTATCAATTCAAATCACCAAGAATGAATTTTGAGGAAAATTTTTATTTTTTTTATTTTTTGCCTTGTGAAAGAGCGATTTAAAGGTAATTATAGGCTTAAACAATTTAATGATATTAGCTTACGCGTGATACATCACCCCACCATCATCCCCCTTCATCACCCCCCATAATAATACATTTTTTCTTTGTTAAAGAATAAATAAGTTTTTCTTTTATAAGAAACCAACTTAACACACTGGTTTCCCCATATCGGTTGGTTTAGTATATCTATATTATGTTTTGGTTCAAATTTTTCACTAAACTTTGTCCACGCTTGGGTAATATTTGCCCAGAAAGGATTTTCTATTTTTGAAACAAGGGTGTTATTTACCGGGCCCATGCTAACCACTATATTCATGTCGTATTGATTAGAAAACAAATTCCAGGCATTTTGTTTAGTGCAAAATCTTCGAATCCAAGACAACTTTAGGCTTATCACATAATTTTTTATGTCTACCATTTTTAAGCCTCCATATTCATAGTCTTTTGACAGTTGAGACTTACTTATTTTGGGGGGTTAATTTGTTGTTCCAAATAAACGCTGAGAACATTTTATC
>NW_014578854.1:16135-22846 GCF_000485595.1 Priapulus caudatus
AGCTTTTTCAAAGTCAATTACTAACATTATATTGTCCAGCATTCCAGGTATATTTTGTTTTTCAGTTTCGAACAGTACATCATGGAGTAGTCTTATGTTTTCTCCAATAGATCTTCCTTTTAAGAAGCCTGTTTGGTCTTCGTGAATGATACTGTCTAAGACTAGTTTTAGTCTTTCAGCAATGCATGATGATATGAGTTTATATGAGATATTTAGAAGAGAAATAGGGCGCCAATTTTTTAGATAGTTTCGAGGTCTACCTGGCTTTGGTAGACATGTGGTAACGCCTTGTTTTTTCGTTATGGACAGGTTTTTATTTTCATAAGCAAAATTTATAGATTGAAGAAGAAAGTATCCTATGTCTACCCAGAAGAATTTTAGAAATTCTGCAGTGTAATCATCCAGTCCTGGACTTTTGTTATTTTTTTACCGTCTTAAAGCGTTTAGAAGAGCTCGGTGTATGCTAGGTCCCTCCATATTATTTTTTTGCGATTCGGACAGAAGTGGAATATTTGCCCGTTGCAGTTTGTCAAAATAAATATTGTTATCCACCTCAACATGCTTTTTAGTGCAAAGAAACTCGTAGAAGTTTTTTTGCATGTTTAAAATTTCCCTTTGTTCCGAAACAGTGGTTACATCCTCCCGTTTTATTTCATTCATGATTTTGTTTGTATACTTTCTATTTTCTAGGTGAAAAAAATAGGATGATGGTTTTTCCCCTAGTTCATACCATCTAGCTTTGGATCTGATCATTATGCCCTGGATCTGTTTATTTCTAATCTCCTCTAGTTCTAAATTGAGATGTTCTAAAGTGTCTAAATTTGTGTTTGGAGTTCTGGGGGTCCATTTTAATTTTGTCATCCAGAACTTTAATTTTAGTTTCTATTGAGCGTTCTTGCTCATTGCTTAACCTTTTTTTTGAGGAATAGTGTATAATTTTTCCTCTTAGTTGGACTAGGAGTTTCCCAGAAGAGCTGATCATCTATTGTTAGTTGCAAGTCATTTGTAGGATAGGTTGCCACGTATTCAGGATTATAGGGGGAGGCTGCGTATGTAGATTTTTATTAAATAGATTTCGTTTTTTATTAGTTCTACAAATTTCTGATCTTTTCGAAGGGAATTATTAAACTTCCAGTATCCTTTGCCATGTTCATTTGTTGAGGTGTTTAAACCAATTGTTACTGGAGCATGATCTGACTTACATTATCTAAGATATAAGATTCAGAGAAATTTGACATCATGTCCTCTGTGGCCAAAACAAAATCCAAGCGGGCCATTTTTAATGGATTTTTTTTACCCCAAGTAAAATGTGCTTTATCTTCGTTAAAAGCTCTCCACACATCTACAAGTTTATTGATGGTTTTATAATTTAATAGATCTTTTGTGGGATCTATTACCAAATTCCAGTCTCCACATAGTATAAAACTGTCATTCTCAAACTCTTCGACAATATTCATTATGTTGGTGTAAAAATCAGGCTTATCTTCATTTGGACCATAGAGATTTGCTAAGGTAAATCTCACGAGTTATTTATGGTGATATCAAGGATGATATAGTTTTCATTTTTATCTTTTTTGCTTTTATGTATTTCATACTCAAAGCCATTATTAAATAGAATAGCAACTCCCCTAGCCTGTGACGAATAGGGGCATATTAGACATTCAAGGCCCCATTCTGCTTTTACATAGTTTTCCAGTTTGGGAGCAATGTGTATGTCTTGTAAACAAGTGATATGTATGTTTTGTTCACGAAAGCGTTTAAAAAAATCCCTACGCTTGATCCGATCTCCAAGTCCCCTACAGTTTAGTGTCTGTATGCTAATATAGGCATTTTGTTTATATTTTAAAGTTGAAAAAGTAGGTTTTCAACTATATATAGACATGGGTATGTGGAAAACAGTGAAGGTATAAATTGTTGAAAGACATTTAGGAGCATTGCATTGGTTTTGGGGATCTAGAAACAAGTACGCGTAACATTTGGAACAGACAGAACATACATTAAGGCAGACAGAACATGCAAGCCTGTTGTGGTCCATCAACAGGTGTTCTACCGTGGCAGGACTCCTGTGTATATCTAACACAAGCATGCAACATAAAAGGAACAGACATAAACTTCCCGTTTTGGACATCATTTCAATTTGTGGTTTGACGTAAACCACCGGCTCCCCATTACGAGTATAGTGCATTTTGTATCATACGCATATTACACTGTACATAAAAAAATACGTGCACAAGCCGTACATACATGTACTATGGTCCCTAAATAGCCATACACATGAACGCGCACACCGCAGACGAAAGTCACAAAGTGATTCACGAGTGCTACACGATAGTGATTCACGAGTTTTGAATCTGGGAAAACGTCATTTTCACAGCTGAAAGGTCTACTTAAGCCTACCTGGCTATCGTTCCTGAGTTTCCTGTCGTGTATACGTTGTGGAATATAAACCTGAAAGAGCCTTATTATGTGTTTTGTTTTTGATTGGTCGGCGGGTACGCTAGCTGGCTACTGGTCGATTTGAATCACAGATATATACCCAACACACTGCACTGTTATACTGATATACTGTATATATCTGTGATTGAGTGCATTTGCTGCGATGTATTTATAATAGGGACACAACTATATATTGTAACCAACAGCTGCCACAATGACAGGTATACGGTATATGTAGATAAGATGCATTAATGCTTGATTTAAATCTAAATACAGGGGACAGTCATTGTTATTTATGATTACGCACATATTACTGGTCAATGACTCGTATCGTCCAGGGGAGTTGAGCCGTTCTTCCTCGTCTCTAACCATACTTCTGCGCCTTTCTCCCTGATACGCGTATATATATGCTCGTCCCGACGGATTTCGTAGGCGATGCTTGCGAGTTTCCCCCTCTTTCTTTTCAATTCAGGCGGCAGGTCCGTCCGCACACTCATCTTCGTTCCCTTGAGATTAGGACCGGCTCGCAAGAAAGCTTCCCGTTCTCCCCAGTGTAGGAAAACCACAACTATAGTCGCCAGGGCATCGTAGCGCTTTTGGAGGCGATGGGCATTACGGATTACAATACGATCGACGAAAACACTTTCCAGTTTGAGATTTTCTTTGGCAAATTTTCGGACCCTAAATATCGTATCTTTCGGATCAGTTTCGTGGCCGTCCTCCACCCCGTAAAGCAACAAGTGGTACTTCCTAGAATATGTCTGAGTCGAGAGCAGTGAGTACTTGAGTTCCTCAATTTCTTCCTTCAGTTTTTGTATCATTGCGCCGTCGTCTTTTTGCATTTTTTTCACAAAGTCGATTTCGAGTTCTAGAGCCTCAACTTTGTCCGTAAGTTTCGATATATTGGCGTTTAGTCCATCGAAATCCGCCGTCAGTTTGTTGTCTAGACTGTTTGCTTTACTGTCTAAGCTTTTTATCAAGTTGACAATATCCATCATTGTAGGTTCTTTCTCAGCCTCGCTCGCCATATTTTCGGCCATGTTGTGCACGAGATTTGCTTGTGGGTCGTCGTAGCCGGAGATATTTATTCTTTCGGCACTTCTAGAGCTCGTCCGCATTCCAAAATAGGTTCTTATCGTTGGCGTGTCTCTCGGGCAAGTTTTTCTTTGCATACTAGCTCAGCACCTTACAGTTTTCATTTAACTTTCTGATGATATTTGAGGAGCCGATGTGAAACACGTTCTAACACCACGCCGCCATTACCGGAAGAGTGTGGCACATAGTGTTGGCCATTGAATAAGGTTAAAAATGACCTTAAACTCAATAACTCAATAAGTGCCTGAAAACATTAATAGTATGTGGTATCCTCACTATTAAGTTTCGATACAAGAAACATGGTGTAGTTTTCTATCATCATCAATATATGCATCATCATCATCGGAACTACCATCATAGACCGTCTTTAACAACATGAATCACTCACCACACAATTCTCACACTATCTTGTATCTTACCTTCTTCATTATCCGACTGCTTTCTTCTCTTCATGCCAGCAAAAGGGTCTAACCCTTCGAACAAGGCTACCCCACCGACCGGCTTTTTACGGATGGGGCTTCCAGAAAACGATGAGGAGGAAGAAGGCTCCTGAAATCAACATCCACATGTGCCCTCACTCATTCAGTCCTTTTAAATGTAACTTGTGCACTCTTGGTCATCTCACAAATGTACGAAATCCATGCTCCAGGCAGTAAGTAGAAATGCTCAAAATCACACAAAAAGGTGAATCATATCCAACCACCCTTACCTCTGATGACGATCGACTACTAGAGATGTTCCCTGGTGGCTGGTTAACCTCTGCATCCTGCATCTCTTCCTCAACCGGCAACTGCATTGCGAAAGTTTTTGACGCGACCTTGGGCGGCTTCCTCACATGCTACAAATGCACCATCAAACTGTATGTAGGTATGGGTACAATCATTGTGTACATTTAACAAGTGCCGCGGAGCGACAGCGCTCATCTAACGTCTACTGAGGTGACTCTGTGGTGGAGTGGTGGGATTCTAGTAAACCCTGTTAGTCCCAAATGTGTTCACATACACGCCGAAAGCAGTGGAATCACAGATTGGTATCAGGAACTCTCAAAGGAATGTTCGTGGTATTGGTTATGATAGTTCCGACGAGATTGCCTACGTTTTTAAGTGTTCTCAATTAAAGATGCGAGCTCTGCATCGTACGATAGCAACAACTAATCTTTCCAACGACAGAATAGTAACATCCAGCCATTTACCCTACGCAAGCCATATCACGCTGCAAATGTCAATAGAGAGCTGCCACCTGTAACCATTACCCAGGCAAAAACTGCACCACCACATGCCCCTCTGCCGGACGGGAGCCGACTCGCAGTGGCGCTACGGTGTCGCGTACATGTAACATACTGACAGTACGCACGCAATTCCAGTAGCAATGGATAGTGGGGCGATTTAATTGGAACATACACCTTCTTTAGAGGAACCAAATGTTTCAGCTTTGAGGAAATTTGCGCTGTGACGATTGAGGATAGCACGTCAGCATGTATAGATTCTACTAGCAAACCCGGCAGTAATTCTTTCTACCAGACCAGTCAACAAATCCAAGTTAACACCTCCTGCTCTAGCGTCAAAAGGTTATTCCGACCTCTACTCTCCCGCACCTCGCTCCCCAGCAAACAGTAGACTCTTCACACCCGTTCCCTCCTCCTAATACATGCCATACCAACAATGCCTAGGTCACCCGCTGAATACAAGAAAAGTTCTCCAATCGCGTCCGCGTCAGACCCCATGTCCTGCAGCAAATCTACCAACCCTATTGCCCTGCTCGCCCACTTGACCTTCGACACACTATCACGGAGCCCTAGTCGAGCCATTCAATCTGTGCCGCAATCCTTCTCTGCCCCATTTCTCCCTCATACCCCCCTTACTCCACGCCGCCGAATGTTCCCGCCTTCTTTTACATACCTCTGGACCTTTGACCCTTTGACCGCTCAGCTCGACATCCAACTACGTTCTTGACCAGCATCCCCCCCAATCGTGCCCGAATATGTGCACCCGTCCACGTCCGACGCGATTAAGATTTGTGCCCTAATGTTGACAGAACGCACGGGACGCACGGACGCCGCCCACGATCAAGCCGATTCACAGAGCTTGCCATGACCAGTCCAGATAGAGCACCAAACCTAGTCACAAGTTATAACAATTAGACGCTTCGCAGTTAACAACCAAATACCCAGTTCCTTCCTCGCTTTTATCTTAAGCATTTATGTCTCTCTTCATGACCTGCCTGTTAGAACTCGCAGTCTGCATTCAGACGCCTATCTAGGAGACGACGTATCTACTCGGTAACATTCTCAGTAAGACTAACACTAGCTAATGCGTAACATGATTCTTCACGTCCAGCTATGCAGTTACTCACTTTCTATGAATCTCAGATTGTAGCTAACGCCAACATAATCACCCAGCTCAGGCGCTTACCATACTTGGTATCCAACCCGATAGGCGCTCCATTTTACTGTTCCCCTATTTTTTTCTCCTCTTAGCTAACCAAGCAGACTCTTCTCTCCGAGATTATCAAAGCCAGCGCATGCCTCCAAGCTTTTACCTCGAGCTTCCCTGTCATAAAAAACACGAAGCAAAAGTAATAAGGACGAGATACACTAACGCATCACGAAATTCATAGTCATATTTCATTAATATTTACAGTTCAATAAGAAGATTTTTAGAAATAGTCCTTATTTATAAACAATTCACAACTCAAGACAATTCGGATCACGTGATTTTTACAGGCATAAGTTCATCTATAACAAGAATTACCTAAGCCGAACATTCTTTAACGCTAAGACCTAGTTGCTTAGCGTTCAATATTATATCGGACTGCATGGACCTAGCGCAACAACCAGTTCACATACGCACGAAAGCTAGTCGCAGCGTGCCGCGGGGTGGCAGCGTAAGCAAACATGTCTGCTTCCGGCTCCTTCTGCACTAAACTGTGCTAACGAGGTCAGAGAGTGGTCGTGCGCTCTTTCCTTCTCGCTACTCGTGTGCTGTTTGAGCGCCCATCTCGCTATTGGCGTGGCCTCACCTGTCCTTCATGCCGCTCCTCGCTCATCTTCACACCTCGTCAACTCTGGGTGGACGTTAGGCTCTTATTGCTCGCAGACAAACGGGTTCTTGTGCATTGCCAAAAAAACTTGGATACTGTCACTTAGCTTGGAGCTGCGCGACATACCAGAGCACATTGTCA
>NW_014578854.1:22871-37449 GCF_000485595.1 Priapulus caudatus
GATTTGTGCCGCAATTCTGCATTTCTCCCTATACTTAAGTTAAGGAGTGAATGTTCCCCTTCTTTTACACCTCTTGACCTTTGACCTTTGACCCCCACAGCTTCGACATCTCCCAACTCGTTTTGACGATCCCCCGCCAATGTGCCGAATATCGTGACCGTACGTCGAGCGTTAAGATTTGTGCCCAACTGTTACAGACGCACGGACGGACGGACGGACGATCAAGCGATTCTACAAGCTGCATCTGACTATGTCAGATGAGCTAAAAACTAGTAACAAGTTAGTAACAGTTAGTACAGTTGCAAGTTTAACAACCAAATACCAATTTCATCTGCTTTTATCTTAAGATTTATGTCTTCTATGATGTTGTTATTGAATCGTTGCATTCAGTATGACGTAACACGTATCTACTCGTAACATTTAGTATGACGTAACATGTATCTACTCGTAACATTTAGTATGACGTAACATGTATCTACTCGTAACATTTAGTATGACGTAACACGTAGCTACTCGTAACATGATCTCACTTCACTAGCAGTTACTCATTTTATGAATTCAGATGTAGCTAAGAACATAATCACAGGCTCAGGGTTACATACTTGTGTATCAACGATAGGGCTTGATTTTACTGGTTTCCCTATTTTTTCTCCTGCTATGCTAAACAAGGCAGGCTCTTCCTCATCCGAATTATCAAACAGCGCCATGCCGCCAGGCTTTACCTTCGACTTCCTGTCATAAAACACGAAGCAAAAGTGAATAGAGGACAGACAACTACGCATACGAAAATCATTCATATTTCATTAATATTTGACATTCTAATAAAAGATCTTTTAGAAATATTCCTTTATTTTAAACAAGTTTTCACAACTCAATGAAATTAGGATTCACGTGCATTTTACAGGCATAGTTCATCTAGACAAAGAATTACCAACCGAACATTCTTTAACAGCTAAGAGCCTATTGCTTAGCGTTCAATCATTATAGCGGCTGCATGGACCTAGGAGCACAACCAGTTCACACGCACCTATCGCGCGTCAGCGGGGGTGGCACGGTAGCAAACATGTCTGCTTCCGGCTCTTCTGCGAACAAACTGTTGCTCGAGGCAGAGAGTGGCGTGCTGCTCTTCTTCTCGCTACTCGTCTGGCTGTTTGAGCGGCCCATCTTGCTACTGGGTGGTGCCTCACCTGTCTTCATGCCCTCCTCCTCATCTTCATCCTCGTCACTGGGTGGACCGTGGCTCTTAATGCTCGCAGCAAACGGGTTCTGTGCATTGCCAAACGTGGATACTGCACTTACTGGCAGCTGCGACATAGGCCAAGAGCACAGTTGTCATTACACAGCGGACAAGACTTAACATCTGGCTTGTAACTGCTGGGTTACTAGTTTTGTGCGCAGGTTACTCACATATTAATTGTGTGATATACAACATAGAAGTAGGGAAGTTACTGAATGCAACTGGTTAATTGCACATAAATTAATTTATTTGCACAGATCAATAATGAATGTTTGTAGGTGTATCATAACATCAACTGCATGAGTGGTTCTGAGCACAAATACCTCAGGTTAACATCACAACAAGTGCCGCAGAGCGACAGCGCTCACCTGATGGCAAAAATATTTCTAATGGTGATTGAACCATGAAACTTTTTATGTAGCGCAATTATAACCTAAATTAGCTGAAAATAACCCTAGAACCTAGAGGCTACTGTTCCTTTAATAACTTGCTGCATCTCTGAGTATTGCACCAGCGCGTGGCCAGTGCCAGGCACCGGCTGGAAAAAATACAATGTGTCCAAGCGAACAATGCGAACAATCAGTGCGAATTTTATACAGTGCAACTGAAATGCGAAATATAACCTTGCCGCTGCGGAATGCGGAGGTTAAGCCTAGAAATCGTAATGATTCCGCAGAACGCGGAATGGTTGGAGACCCTGCCCACAGGGTAAATAGACCCATGTGAATGCTGTAGACAGAGCTATTTGGCTTAACAAGGATCATGATGATGCACAAACAACAATAGTCGCACTTGGAAGGAATATCAGATATTCCACAATAAAGAAAAATACCTATAAAGTTCGATTTGACAAATCTGCAATTTTTTTCTAAACCAACTTTCGGAACACAAAGGTTTTCAATATGTCAGTATGTAGAGTCACTTTTTAAAAAGAGAGAATTGCAGGTGAGAACCCTGAGCACATACGTACCACAGTGGGGGTCGTGAGTGGGCTCTGTGCTCCGAACAGATCAACATCTGGGCTGTCCTGCTGGCTGCCAAACAACAGATCTTCATCCTCAAACAAGCTCTTAGACCGCTTCTTACCCTGTGTAAAGCACCAGCAACAGAGCATCACATCTAAGTCAATAATTAGCATAAGAGGCCAAGGGCCCATTTTCAGAAACATTGTAAAGTTATAAGTAAAAGTAACTACTTAAATGTTACTATACAGGAATAGTGTTGACATTTACAGTTGACGATTACAGTTAACTGAGTAATTTGCTATGAAAAGGCCACGAATATGATAAGGCCGGTAATACGATGAGGAACAATCACAAATCTCAAATTCAAATATATTTACTGTGCATAACATGAAGATGTGCATATTATTATAGTTACTCACATAAATAATGACGAACACGAATAAATAACCGATTAAAAATTACGTAGTCGCGTTTTTATTATGCACTGTAAGAATTTATTCGCATATTTATATTTAGTTATTTTTATCACTGTTTGGTAGCCACAAGAGGGCATTGGAGATCATGGGACAATTCCCGTAACTTCACAAAGTTCCATGACTTATGAGTCTCATGTTAACACTAAAGTATACCTGACAACGAGCGACAGGGTTTCAGCGTAAGAGAAATTTCAACACGGAGAGATTTGTGTTGGCACATTGGCCCAATATGAGAGCATGTCTGTCAGTGATGCTATCGTAAATAGAACCTTATTTCACCAGATCGGTGGTACAGCGTTTTGGTAAAATTGCTGCATAGTAAGCACTTGTAAGGCACCTTGAAATTTTTCCACATTCTCATGAACTGGCAAAATTATCATTCAAGCTGCCAGCTACAGTTCTTACCATACCTCTGGCTTTGGTTCAGTCACGGCGGACAGTGGCTCTGTCTTGTCTACTAGGACAGAGGTTGAACTACTAAAGGCGCCAGTGTCATCCAATGCTTCGACTTCGCCATCATCAAACAGCGAGATGGGTTTCTTTGCTGGTGCCACGTGTGGTACCCTGGCAGCAGACTGCACTTGCATCACAGTAGTAGTGTGGGACGTACTATACGAATGAGACAGAAATACTATTTCAGGGGTAGAAATTAACTTTTGAACAAGGGAGTCCAACAGACTCCATGCCCTCAAAATAATGGAGTCAGCAGCAAAATAATGGAGTCCGCAGACTGAAGTTCAAAACTACAGATATTAACAATAACGCATGTGATTATTTTGAAGATTCATGTGACTGCACGTCTGCCAAATTTTCTTTGAACATTTCCTGGAAAAATACGGTAATTCCGCGAGGTCGTGCTCTGGAGCAAACTAGTTAGTATATAGCAGAATTTTCAGGGAGTTACACGGACTCCTG
This sequence comes from Priapulus caudatus, assembly GCF_000485595.1. Lineage (NCBI taxonomy): Eukaryota > Metazoa > Priapulida > Priapulimorpha > Priapulimorphida > Priapulidae > Priapulus > Priapulus caudatus. Next base: position 26,465 of record NW_014578854.1, read on the forward strand.
CATATGTCAAATCAGGGAGTCCGACAGCAAATCAGGGAGTATTTGACTCCGGACTCGCGTTAATTTCGCACCCTGCTATTTAATTTAACTTTTAACTGAGCACAAAATGGCTTCAATGATATCATCAGCAAATTCTTACTGTAAGACCATTTTATCTGAAGGATTATTCAAAGAAAAAATGTGACGAGTAGATACATGTTACGTCATACTAAATGTTACGAGTAGATACATGTTACGTCATACTAAAAGCCCAACTGTTGACGCACGCACGGACGGACGGCCGGACGCACGCACGCTTATGCGATTCTACAAGCTGCATCTGACTATGTCAGATGAGCTAATCATGCACACAGGATGACTGTCGTTCATCGAGAGGCTTTATTTGTCCTGTACAGCTTGTATATATATAGCAATGCATATATGTGTAGTGCCTCTTATGAGATGAACAAGTGTAACACAAATTATATTACACATTATACACTATTGTACACACATTATATACATATATATATACATTAGCAAGCAAGACCATGACATGCACAATAACATTACGTTGACCCAGGCAGACACACGACCAGGGCCAATGCTGCGTGTAGTACATGTACTCTACCTTGTCCAAAGAGAGGAACAGCACCAGGTGGGAGCTTCTTGCCACTCATCGTTCTCTCCCTCCTTGGCTCAATGAGTCTCTCCTCCTGCTCTAGCTCCTCTTGCTGTACCTCCTCCTTAATGGATGCCGCTCTCGTCTTCGTCTGTACAGTAGGGTCATCGAATAGGCCTTGGTCCTGGCACAAGATAAATCCTGGTCAGAACCATTTAACGCAAGAAAAGAAGAAATTATACGACAAACAAATGCATTAAAACCTGGGTCAGTCCTACAAACATGATCATCAATATCGGTTTTCTTGATCTCATAATACCGGTGCTAATACTCGGCTTTGCATAATACAGAATAACATAAGTGTGTGAATTCTTCCTTTAAGAAAGACAACAATGCCGGATTGGCTAATACTGCTAGGTTAGCCATACTCACCTAGTTTGAACACGGTTTTACATGTTTGCACACTGAAATTTTGACACTGTCGCAGTTTTTTTTATCAAGCATAGACTTTAGGATGCCCAGTTGCGATGCTGATTGGCCAGGACCACATATCATCATGCAAGACAGATATTTCAATTTGCAAGCTAAATAACCTGCAGGCAATGATAACATTCGAAGTGCTGACAACAGAGCTGCCTTGCTCATATAGCAAATAAACAGCTCATCACAGCTCCAATTAATAACAAATGCCTCTTGCCTCGACTTCCTCCTGGTCAAAGAGCCCTCCTTTGCTGGAGAACAGACCAGAGCTCCGGGCAAAAGGATCGTCGTCGTCGTTCCCTTCTTGCGGGGAACCGCCAAACAGGTCTTCTTCTACCACAGAACGTATTACAAAACGTCAATAGCATACTAACTCGGTTTTGTTTACACTATGATACAGAATTTTCAAGCTGAGATCACAAGTTATTTGTCACACTTCAAAGAATTCACCTTGAAATGTCCCTTCCACATTTCTATACACCCAATAAAAGATATGTTAGTCCCTGCAGTACTTAAATTATCTGGACATATTATGTAGGATGACTTATTTAATTCATGCTTATAGAAAACAAGAGGAACTTGTGATTCCATACCTTTGTCACTGCTTTGTGATCGTTCTGCCTTTGATTTAGTTCTTTTCTTCTTTTGGTTAATGGATTCCCTGTGGTGACTCCGATTGGAACTAGACCTCTGCCGCTCTGAAACATGTGCAGACAATGAGGTAAGAACCTTCAGGGTATTAGCCAGGAATGAGTATTGTGGGAGTGCAGAAAAAATATTTGGGAGTGCAATGTTTTTGTATGTGTGGCTTTAGATCAATATTTTAGGACGTGCTACACATTTTTGGCCGTGCCATTTCAAAACTGACCGTGCAAATCACGGCTGCACGGCTCGCTGGCTAATACGTTGCAAACCTTGTCAACAATTTGATACAACTTGATTTATCAAGATGTCCTAAATTAGAGTGGGATGTGTGCAGTTCTTGCAATATGAAATTATTACCTGTGGCCTTAGTATCTTTCCTTGCATTTGGTTGGAATTTGGAAGACAACTCAGCAGCAACTCTTTTCTCTTGCCCAGCCTCCTCTTCCTCCTCTTCCGCCTCCCCTTCTTCATCACTCCAGTGTTTTTCATTGTCCCTCTCTTTTTCTTCAAACAGGTTCTCTTCATTAGTGGATGACTGTTGTAGACAGAAAGTGAATATGTACGTATAAGATGGTTCAGGCACTAACGTGTCATCTCATATTTATCTCCATTTCCTACATATTCAGTTATAATGAATAACACACATAAATTGTATAACTTTAAAGCATTTGAACATCAAAATAATATGTGACCAACTCCCTCAATAACTGACACATTTAATTTCAACACTTTCCATGACATGTTAATTACTTTTAATGTAATCACATGACACGTACAAGAATACTCCCATGTTACAAGAAATTAGCATTTACATCCTTGCACCCAGCTTCAATAATTCCCCATTCTGATACCTCTGAAGTGTCCGACAATTTCCTTCGTTGTCTGACCTGTTCGTCAGACTCTGTTTCCGAGGCTGTGTCATATTCATCCGACTGCTCACTAAATGCACTGGCGCCCTCTGTGTCATTCTCGTCACCTTCACTGGAGATGTCCCCTAGACCGACGTCCTCATCTTGTGCAAAGGCAGGGGTGCCAATGATGTGGGGCAGTGGGCGGTGAACGTACGGGTCCTGAACAGATATGCCGATCGACAGACTTTCAGTAATAACAGGGTTCATAGTAGTAAGACACATGTTGAAATAAGGACTTATAAGACCCTTTCTGGAGGCCAAAATAAGACTTTTTTACGCAATTTCTGATAGATCACCAACTATTAAAGTACACTAATAATATTTATAAACACAATTGCACAGCAGATTTAATTATTCCGTATTATATATACAACAATTCTTACTCTAAGTCGAGAACAGTTTATAAAACAATTTATATGAAATATTGTAGGTTGACGAAATAAAATATGTAGAGGGCTATTGCAGAGATGGGATCATGGTTTAGCAGCAGTTCTATTAACACAGTTATATCACAAAAGTCGGAAATATCTGGGACTAGTAGTGTAATACTGAGTCTCTTGTACCCGTGATCGTTAGGGTTCTGCGCATATTATTAAGAGATATCGCTGTACACATCACTGATATACGTAGTTTAAGCACAAACATCTTTACTGGTTATGATAAAGTATACATAGAATGTGTGCTCCTGTACGGAGCTGAAACATATACAGATAGGTACGCGTCATACAAACATAAACTTACATATCAGGCGTTGCTCGAACCAGAGAGACCGGGTACAAGATGGCGTTGCGCAAAAGATGCGTTGTTCCCCGACCGCCAAGAGCGGTTAAACCGCGCACTTCCGCGGGACTGGGCGCACGCGACCGCGGTGTGTTGTATGTAGCATTTCGCGCTGCCCGCTATACGAATTTGCACGCCGAAGGAGGGCGGGCGCGCGAATCCGTATAGCGGGAAGCGTAACATCGCGCAGTTTTCGTCACACCTACACCGGCTCTGCTACGGCGGGCATTTGCTGCTGCTGCTTGCGCTGAGAGGGTCTATGTTCCCCGTGGTACTGCCGGAACGTACCCTGAGTACGGTCCGGTATACCGGAACGTACCCTGGCACTAGGGGTGAGTATTGCGACCAAAAACCGTATTGCAATATATTGCAATACGACAAAAAACCGTATTGCAATATTTTCGATACGTATTTGGGAAGTGATATTACCATGCCATGTATATAAGTAACAATTTGACTGTTTTAATATCATCATATATTGTATTATTGACAATGATTTAAAATTTCTCATGATTTTTCTGAAGCAAACAGGAGAAGCACTGGCAATGTTTTCGCAGCTGACAGTGCAGCAGGCGCGCAAATCCATTTGAATCTGTGAGGGGGACGACAGTAGCAACACGCGAAGGGGGGGAAATTTTGAAATTAGACCCCTCAGGATGCGTTTTCTCTGCGCGAGCAGGCCGGGGAGTCCCTGTGCCACGCCCACTGAACACACAACACACTCGCACGCACGCACGCACACACACACACCACACACACACACACACACACAACACACACACACACGCATGTTGGTTTGCTGCATAATGATTACTGAAAAAGCGGTGTCCACATAGCATCATAAAATCAAAGGGGGGGGGGGGGGGGGAGGGGGGGGGGTAAACCAAAAAGCAAAAACCCAATCATTTATGCGTGTTGAGGCTGATACACAAAATAATCTGGATCCGTTATTATTGTTGTCCAGTCATATACTATATGCGTGTATAATTATCATCAATTACCTGGCAATGGAATATCATACATTAATTAACCATGCTCAGTTACTAAGTGTCCTCTTGCATAAATATAGCTCGATGTTCCACAGCTTGATCAGTGTCTAAATGTGAAGTGATATTCTCCTAAACTTCATAAACATAACTTTCTCTGCATGGATTTCTGCATAAGAATTATTTAATTATAGAGAAAAAAACGTGTTAAAAAAAGAAACTCGGTACTAAATTTATCAAGATACATTTTTCTCAAGTTGTGCATGATTATTTTTATGTTCTCAAATGCACTTGAATGAAATGAAAAAGCTGCTGCAAAAAAAGCGGAAGAAGCCAATCTGTTGACGCACTATCACACAATAAAAAGGTTCTCACTTCTCAAACAGGCACGCACGGCACGCAACGCCACACACTTACACACAAAATCATGCGTGATCCAAAAGGCGTGGGCGGGGGGTGGGGACATATTTGCATATGATGTCCCCCTCTGAAAATTCGTGGGGGCGGACATGCCCCCTTCCCCCTGAAATTGTGCCGCCCCTGAGTGCAGTCCTCTGTGCCGTAACAATGTCACCCGCATGAATGAATCCTCTCGCAAAGGCACTTCCGTGCGCTGGAATACACAATACCCCTGCCTGCATAATTGCGCTGAATACTGGATTACTGAAACTTAAACTGAAAACTGAACAGATGTCCATGTGGGTGCTCGACTTCAGCTTGTATCGCTCAAGCCGCGCGCGCAGCACTCGATCAGGTAGAGCATAGGCTAATATATAGACCCTGAGTTGCCCGTCATCTCTGCCTCGCTCAGAGGTCTGCCGCCCGCAGTGCTCCATGCAGTGGCCGCTTACGCAGCCAATACTGTATGCCGGTCGTCGTACGCATTGTCGTTTTCGCTAATATATTATTACACGCCAGCTGCCAATAATTTTCGAGCCCATTAACAAATAATAGACATAACAGCCAAAGTGTCAGTAATTTATTATCTTGTATATAGCCACCGTGATCGCTTAAATATCGCATATCGGCGAAGTTGTTATCGCGCATATATCCGAGATTTCAACATATATTGCCCCAAAATACCATATACCGGTATATCCGGTAAGTAGCCGCTACCGGCACTATCTAATATGCCGCCGACCGTACCTCCGCCTACTCACTAACGAGTTCTAGGAGTCGTCTACGCCTACTCCTAACCGAACCGAACCTAACCCTAACCCTAACCCTAATCCTTAACCCTAACCATATCAAATAAGTGACCAGGCGTACGTTCCGATACCGCGACAGCGTACCCAGGGTACGTTCCGGCAGTACACTGCGGGGACATAGACCTTATGACGCTGCTTGCTTGCTTGCGCCGCTGCCGGCAGGGGCGAGTATTTCTTGCTGCGCGCTGCTTTGCCAGCAGTATCTACAATTAGCCTATGTGTTAAAAACTGGCACGGCCACGCACACGTGCTCGCAGTATTCGCGGCCAGCGAAATTTTTTCCCAAACGGTATAACATAGCAAAGATAATAGCGCTCGCATTTGGTTGCTTCGATTTGCTTTGCCTTTGCAGGGCTCGACTTTAACGTGGCCCGGGTGCCAATGGCCACTGAAACGGCGTCGGGCCACCTGAAACTGTCGCGGTTGTGCCCGCCTGCACCAATAAAAATTAAGGCCGCTAGCTACGCGACCGGTTCTGGACGAGGAGGCCGCTAGCTACGCCTCCGGACATTCCATCTCACACAGAGATCTTGCGACACGTACACGCATGGATTGCGCAGGGGACGCCTGCTGATGCCGAGTGTGTGTGTTTACGTGTGTGTGTGTGTGCGTATGCGCGTGCGCGTGTACGTGTGTGTGTTTGTGTGTGCGTGTACCCAGAGTGTATGTATAGAGAGGGGTGTAGGATGAATACACTGTAGCGAGCACGGAAGGGTGGTAGGGATGATACACTGTAGAGACAGAGAGGTGTAGAGGGAGGGTGTAGGGATGATAACATGCTAGAGACAGGGAGGGGTGTAGGGATGATACACTGTAGAGACAGGGATGGTGTAGGGGGAGGGGTGTAGGGATGATACACTGTAGAGACAGAGAGGGGGAGGGGTGTAGGGATGATACACTGTAGAGACAGGGATGGTGTACGGGGAGGGGTGTAGGGATGATACACTGTAGAGACAGAGAGGGTGTAGGGATGATACACTGTAAAAGACAGAGAGGGTGTAGGGGGAGGGGTGTAGGGATGATACACTGTAGAGACAGGGAGGGGTGTAGGGATGATACACTGTAGAGACAGAGAGGGTGTAGGCACTGTTAGGGGAGTGGTGTAGGATGATACACTGTAGAGACAGAGAGGGTGTAGGGGGGAGGGGTGTAGGGATGTGCAAAAGATACCAGCAGCTGAGCCAGACTCTGATGGGGTCTGACCCATGTCAGAAATTGCATTTCGATTCATCAGAAGGTTCAGATGACAGTCACACTGACATTGAATGATTGAAGGACAGTTTTGATTGACATCTTAATGACATGAGTTCTGCTACTTGATGAAGATACTGGCAGCAGGATTTGAAAGCTTTTTAATATTTGGAAACTTATTTACTCAGTCAGGGGTTTTGTCTTTCTTTGTTGTTGTCGTAATCTAGTTATGTTATTGCGATTATTTGCTAAAACACATACCCATAGTTAGGATACAAATAAATTATTTAATAAATGTAGCAACCGGCCACCTGAAAATCCATTTGGCCACCTGAATCTCATACTCAAGTCCGCCGGCCGGCCACTCTGAAAAAAAAGTTAAGGGCAAGCCCTGCTTATGAAAGAGAACAAACGCCCATTTGTAAATGTTTTGTTTGGGTATTAGACCGCTAGTAAGGTAAGTTTTCTGATGTATTTTCCATGAAAAACATATCTTTTCCTCATTAATATAAACATATAATATCACTATAATGCAATTCTTTCGGCAAATGTGTTATTTTCATCTCAATCTTTAAGTTATGAGAGGGTCTGGGCTCTCGTAATATAGCATACGTACGTATGTCACGCACTCGTAGTGCTTCGTCGCAGGTGCAGGATGCGAGGAATGAGCGAAGGCTACGACAGTACTACTAGAGCACTACGACTCGGTATATAGTACTAGGGCTACGACAGTACTAGAGCTAACGTACCGTACTCGCTACTCCGTTGACGCTAGTGTGTAGTATACTAGTACGTTAGTCAGTCGTAGTAGTCAGCCTAGTGTTTAACCCTGAGGTCAGCTGAAACGTAACTAATCGGCCACGGCCACGAAACATAAACAGAAATTCTGGCAGCTATAACTATAAGTATAAGCTAGACCCGCTGCATAACTGAAGATTAAGAGAAACATAAGCACATTTGCTTTTTTTTGTTTCCACAAAGAATTAGCAATCTTATCAGTAATAATTATATGTTATAATAATGAGTAATTATCGCTGTCTTTCATGTGAAAATAACATCATAGAAAATTATACTTATCTAGCGGTCATAAAACCAAACAAAATTTATAAACGGCGTTTGTTCTCTTGATCTTGCAAGGTTTTCATCAGTCAAAGCAAAATCAGTCAAGAAACGGCATGATATTGCGTGTACATTCACTCAAACCATGTTGTTTTCAAAGAAAACATACTAAAAAACTACTTTAACCTCACTTACAGAAGTTCGCGGAACGTTTGATGTAAATAATTGGCTTTGGCTACAAGTCATGGAGGCTGAACATGTTTGCAAATTCAGCCAATCAAGAGAAGGCGCCTACAAAACCTTCCATGTTATACCTTTGGGGAAAAATGCGTAGGGTGAGGTCGCACGACGTGCCGCTTGCCACGGGCAGCGCGAGGGTCAGGAGGTTGCTCAAAACATGGCACGACGCAGCAGCGCCGTAACCTCGCGTGCATGCATTTGCAGATAGCATCTAGTACCGGCCCCCCCACGTGGAGCGCGTACCGACACTTTCCGGTAAAAAGCTCTGCTGATAGAACAAAACTCTATTTACTGGCAGTAGTGGCCTTCATCGCGTAGCGGCCAACGAGGCACGAGCGCGTTCATCAGCTGAGCTGGACAGCAGTTCTGAGGTGGTTTCTTGTAGGAGTCACTACGTCTTAGCCATGAGGCGCGCCACCCCAAAAAAAGTTTAGGGGCCGTTTGGAGATGGCCTCCTGCCGTCCATCGCGAAATGTCGGTTGGATTGCGCCCAGTTTTCGCGTAGTGCGTTTTCAGACCCCTGTCTCAGATATCTCTCTAAGTGGACAAAAAGGGGGCGGCGTATTCGCGTTGGGCGCGCAAAATCCGGGGCCGCAAGTCCGTCTAGCCGTGAACGCAACAGTACTACTACGTCTACGTGTGCTGGCTAAGATATCGGTGTGCGGAGCCCCGCTTAATTTCCCGAACGGCATTTTAAATACTGACGCCATCCGCATTGTTCTAGTCCACGCGCTCCCATTGGTCAAGCAATTTAGAGGGGCCACTGGTCAAAACGCCCCTGGCCTGCGCGTTCCGATTGGGTTGGCTTGGGGTCGTTAGCCACGCCCCGAGGCTACCGACCCACGTGCGTTGGAGAAAAACAAAGAGACAAAGAGAACATGTTCTTACCTCAACTAATTTGGCCTTCTTATTCGTATTTTCTGATTAACATATTACTCTATCACATTACTCTATTACAGTAGCTCAAAATGTAACACATGTGACTGGTTGTGATCTTTTATGAAAAAGCCATTTCGCCAAAATTCAACACAGAAAATGTTGAAAAATGGTCCTTTGGCAAAAAAATTAGGACTATTAAGTACTTTTCTAAGATTTCACCAAAAATAAGTACTAATAAGGGCCCTTATTTTATTTTTGGCAAAATAACTACTTATAAGACTTTGGAAGACCCGCTACGAACCCTGAATAACTCAACAAAGCATGGCAACCACCCTCCACCTGCATTTTGTGCATAAATGTGTTCACACGGGCATAAAAACGACATTGTGTGAAATGACGAGCTGTAAACGCAAAACGTGACACCACAGCCATTGAATTAAAACACATTATCACACTGGAAACTCGAACACGAGGTACGAATAAAAAATTATAACCTATGGTGTAGGCTAACTAGGCAACTCTCAAGATGTTCAGGGTTCAGGGAACAATGCTTTATATAAACATGATGTAGAACCAAACAATGTTGTTTTCTGCTGGCAGGCATAGCAAATAGCAGGCAAAAATGGTAGATGCTCACCTACATCTTGTATCATCAACGGTATCATGCCCGCCTGTTCTCCAATGTGTGTGTGCGAGCGTGCGTGCTACACGCGCTTATGATCACAAACAGTGCACGCTCCTCAGTAATAGGCACGGCTGCTATCGCACGAGTGTGTGCAGTGTGCACTCATCAGATTCCAGAGCATCACTCACCTTTGCCTCAAGGATCAGTTCCTGTGTCTGGGCGTAGTCTTCTTCTTCTGACTCAGCATCCGAATCACCTGTGCTCATTTCCAGCTTGTCAAATGATTGGTCGACGACGGCGAATCCGAGCCGGACAGCCTGTGACATGCGCTCGATCAGCTCAGATTCCTGCTGCTCCTTCGTCTTCTGAAACAACAGTTGATTTGGTTGCAATGGAAATGCAACTGGATTACACTTTCGAGAAAGATCAGTGATATATATGGATATGAATGCCTATGTGACTCAGTCGCTCAGCACCTAATTTTACAGCTGGCAGATGTTCGAGATTCATAATTTTACGGCTGTTTAATTGCCTGTATGTGCAATGGATTATACTACTGTCTGAATACATGCCTCTTTCGGTTTCTCTTCCATTTGTTTGCTTTCTTCTACTTCCTCGTCATAAACACGCTGGATAAAGTAAATGTTGTATATAGATACACACCCATGTCACACACAGTAAGCACTAACACATTTTTGTGTTAACACACATCAGCACCAAAAATATTGACACGGTACAATAATGGACAAACACGTGCATAAATCAACGGACTCGAGGCATACATACAGTCTCTATAAACTGGGTGTTGGATAGGTGAAGAAAGTCGTTGAACACATTGTATACATGTGCGCTTGACAAGTGAGCATCTCTCACAAGGCTATCGACTTGCTTCTCGACATCATGAGTTTTCGCAGTCATTCGATGTGAGAAGTCTTGCAGGAGCAGCAGCAGCTAGCCATAGACAGAGGAGAAAAATGAAGAGGTCAGGGTTCTCCCTACGTTGCGCAAACGGGGCGCACGCGCCCCGTTTGGGAAAACTCCCTCCTGTTTGAATCGGTGCGCCCCGAATTCCACAACAATAAAAGTTTGCCAGCGCGAGAATCGATCGTCAAGAATTGCAGTTCGACCAGGACATCCGACGCGTGTATTTTTACCGTACCACGCATGCACTGCAGACAGTAGTCACAGTACACAAGTTAACCTGGCAATGCACAGTTAACATGTAACTAACTGTAGACCGACTCGGCTATCTTATATATACAAGCCCAAATACCGTCTATGGTGTGGTGGCGATTTTACGCATTAATTAGTCGTACGGTTATAGAAACACGCCCCCCGGACCCCCCTAGTTATTTCTCTTTCATGCACTGATATTATCCA
>NW_014578854.1:39677-42425 GCF_000485595.1 Priapulus caudatus
AGACATTTCCAAGTATTCTAATTTTTGATATTTAGAGACGTTTTAACAAACATAGAGATTAGAGAAGTTGGTAGAAAGAAGAAACACAGCCTAGTTGCCTGCATAAAGTCGATAGTGTAAACCCAGCTTAACATAACACCAAGAGCTAATAATACCTAGAGTGTACAACGGAAAAACGGGAAAATAGTGCTATTTCACGACAACATTATTCTACTTTGCCTGCGAGTCTAGAATAATTTTATGGTATTGCATTAAGCAGAATTCTTTGCTCTGTAAAACAAGACCAACCGCTTGTCAATACGATACTCTTAGGCTGAGATATTGGCTCCTAAACCTCCCCTCCCACATGCCTCACGCCGCCTCGCATCCCTGTTATTCAGCCACCTCCACGCCCCTAAGCATTTTGGCTATCGGTTTTCGTCACCACTTGGAGCGCTGATAATTGATGGCACATGCCCAAATTTGGTACTCTTACTACACCATATAGTAACTGAGCTGCGTTGTAGAGACTTAATTTAGAAAACATTGCCGGCTCCATCATGACGGGCATTAGCCGTGCTAGAAAAGATAATAGGAGATAAGGGCCCCCGAAAGTCACCTATGATAACCGAAACGCCATTCATTCATAAAGTTATTGCGGAAAAACCGAACTTTCACGAAGCAATGCTTAGGGGCGTGGAGGTGGCTGAATAACCGGGATGCGAGGCGGCGTGAGGCATGTGGGAGGGGAGGTTTAGGAGCCAATATCTCAGCCTAGGAGTAACGTATTGACAAGCGGTTGGTCTTGTTTTAGAGAGCAAAGAATTCTGCTTAAGGCAATACCATAAAATTATTCTAGACTCGCAGGCAAAGTAGAATAATGTTGTCGTGAAATAGCACTATTTTCCCGTTTTTCCATTGTACACTCTAGGTATTATTAGCTTTTGATAATATATAATAAGCATAAATGCTTATGACCTTCATCATGCCAAACTGATGATTTTGACTATGAAGAAATCACAGTAGCATTTCTTAAATGTTCTATTACATAGTTATAGCAGTAAAAATTTTGCTACCCTGCAAACTTTGAGTTATGACATCACAGACCTATACACGTACCTATGAACAGATTTTAGTCATTTGCATGTTGTGTTTTCATGTAGCTAATAGTAGGAGTAACTACATCAAGATTAGTTACCCCAGCATCAGCTGCTAGTGTCCAGTTAGATGCTTCTCGGCGCATTTCAGATGGCGTCGTTGGATGCTCCCACGGTTTCTTGCCAACATTTTTGTCAGTGGAAGAGGCACTGGACTCACCATTCTCAGAAGCAGATAGAACACCATTTGTCTACAAGAGAGCATGTAACACAGAAGTATTAGTAAAAGGGTAATAATGGTAATAATATTCAGAAACGTTAATAATAATATGAGATAATCAGCGTGACCCACAAGAGTCAACGTGACCAGCGGTACACGATTGGATAGGTCATAAACAGGGCGTGACCACGACCCACCAGTAAGAACGCAGGGTCAACGGGTCACGCGTGAACAGAGAGTACTCGCGCATAACGAACCAATAACCCTCCCCCCTGTTTGAATTTCATCCTGGGGAGAACCCTGGAGGTATATGTATATATTAGCTACGACTGATGAAAACTTGCCTAAAAAGGTTGTAGCCACCTGGGCCCCTAATAAAGTAAAAATCTTAGGAGCCAAGCTCATAGCATTGTAGTGCATATGTCCTGTTTATACAGTTATGGCATTATTGCAGAAAGTTTACTGTTTACACTGGTTTACTATTGCATCATTCTGTGCCATATATGATTCCTATTATATTTCTAATATCTCTAATGTACAATATAATATATATAATACAAGGCCTGGGACCACCAAAACTTGATGTCAGGCCATCAAAACTTCAAAAAGTTAAAATTTGGTGGCCCGATCGGGCCACTAAAATTTCAAAGTGTCTATGTGAAAAAAATAATTGTTTCTTACGTGCTAATCTCATTCAAAAGAGAGCGAGCAATTCGCGGAGCGAGCGTGATCAAATGTATGCCGCGTGTGCTACGCGTGTCGTGGCCTTGAGGCACGTGTGATGAAGTAGCCGGCCCAGGCTCTGCGACTGTTTCACGTGGTAAGAAACGTAGGTACTAACTGTTTCCCTTCTCGCCAACGAAGTTCTGTTTATAATACATATATACATAACCATGAAAGGTGGTGTCGCGAGCTGCCTTTTTCGGTGACCTTTGAAAACGATAAAAAAAATTTAATGTCGCGCGATCGCGCCCTAGCTCCTAGGGTGTTAGGAATATTATATAGTGCGCGCAAGGGAGGATCTTTGGGCAACCTTTGGCTTAGCAAATAAAGCATTTCCTTTCCTGATGTCTGATCACTGTGGGGCTCCACAGACTTGCCTTGGCAGCAGGACAAGCCGCTAAAGTTGTTCAATATGATAAAATATCTACTGTAGTTACCGGAAACAAATTTGAAACTGCCTGTACAATGAACATCTGATATTATATAAAGGTTAGCCTTTGGGACAGTGTGGAAGTGTACATTAAAATAATTTTGTTTGCAGAATGTAAGTAAATTTTTGTATTGATTATTAATTCTAGGGTTATGATAATGACAGTGCAAGATATACTCCCTGCAGTGTACTGTAATATGCTCTGTAACAATTCTGTTCTGTATGTGTCTCCTAATGCAATTTTATGCCTTGTAGGTTGTGAAAATTCAAAAACTTCCTGAACCCCCTGACCAGGCTTT
>NW_014578854.1:43125-53165 GCF_000485595.1 Priapulus caudatus
CGCACGCACGGACGATCATGCGATTCTACAAGCTGCAACTGACTATGTCAGATGAGCTAAAAAGCCATACAGAATGAAATGGGTATAGAATGCAACCTAATAATTCAATAAATTCTTGAATTTCTTAACTTACAGCACTTATTATCATCTACCATGCCGCTAATGTATATGTTTTCCATATTATTATCTCTTTTTCGTATATACCTTCTTCGTGTCTGCTGACAGAGATGATTTTTCTCCAAATAAGTCTCCATCATCATCCTCAAATAGTGACTCTGTGTTCGTAAATTTAAGGAAAAAGAGAAACACATGCTTTGTAACGTGAAGCTACTCTATACTCGATAAGAACTGCCACACTGAATATCTATTTGTTTAATATATAACTATAAGTTGCAGTATAAACAATATAAGTTTAAATTTGTTCCCCATTCCTGAATGTTAACTGCACAGCTAGCAGCAACATCATTGAGAACAGACATATCTACACCTATATTATCAACTATCTGATGTTTGCACAATATATGTCGCTGGTAACCATGTTACAATGACTAACGAGAACCCAACATTGCACTTCGATAAATAATACCAACCAGAAATCTTCTTATATCTTGCCAATACGCAAGTATCCTTGCAGTAATGAACACTGAGGCGGCAGAAATCACATGTGATGCTCACTCACCTAGTTTCTCCTCCTTCTTAGGAACTGATATGCTTGAGGAGAGGTTGTCATCGCTGTCATGGAATAGTGAGCCACTCGTGGTTGAGCCCCTAGTAGAGGGCTTGCCAAACAACTCCTCAGCACCTCCTACACACAACGGCAACCACTTAGCATCTAACAACTACGAAAGAAATTTCAGTCATTTTTCACAATGATTGTACAAAGTCCAGTGTATTCCCTCCCTGGTATATCATAAGGCTGTTGCTCCTGCGACGGTACCGTCGCCGATTATTTTTCTCTTAAAGTCACGGTACTGACGGTACTGACGCCTGATTGGTTGAGCTTGTTTTCTTGCGATATACATAGCACATCCAAAATTTTAATTTCAATATGTGGCAGCAGCGCAACGGGTAGTGCGCTTGCCCCAAGTATGAATGGTCGCGGGATCGAATCCCATCCGTTTTCTAATTATTTTCCTGTTTTCTGTATTTTTCTATCTTTATCTGTTTAACATTTGGCTGTTGCTCCTGCAACGGTACCGTCGCCGATTTTTTTCTCTTAAAGTCACGGTACTGACGTTACTGACGCCTGATTGGTTGAGCTTGTTTTCTCGCGATATACATAGCACATCCAAAATTTTAATTTCAATATGTCGCAGCAGCCTAATGGTTAGCACGCTGGCGCCAAGTATGAATGGTCGCAGGATCGAATCCCATCCGTTTTTTAATTATTTTCCTGTTTTCTGTATTTTTCTATCTTTATCTGTTTAACATTTTTTTTTCAATTAACGCAAATATTTACATGATTTATTTACAACATTTTAATAACAACAATTAATTTTTAATTCCGCGTACTTTTCTGTAAACCGTCGTGTAGTACTCTGTACATTAAAGATGTTCTGACCTTGTGCACGTACACTCATGTTCGAGCATTTATAGTTAACGAGCGAGGCGATATCTCTCAATAATATACGTAGCATACGAACGTACGATCACGGATAACACCTCGAGTAGTCGAGAGCTATGAGTACTAAACTAAACGTTACAAGCATGTACTAACAGTGATTTAAAGGCCAAGACACACTGCAGCGACAGCGATAGACCGTAACGACAAACGACTTTTCAGAAAATTAGAACTATTGTTTCCTATGAGCCATTGCACACTGACGTGACGACGACTGACGACAACCTCAACAACAAAAATATTTAGAAACGTTTCTATTTTCCAGCGACTGTCGCCGGCAACACTTTACAAATTGCCAATCACAGCCATTTCCATCGGCACGTGACATCGCCATTACGTCATAAAATTATAAACCAATGCTAGCCAGGAAGTAGACTGGTCCCCAGCGCTAAACTCGCACCGCTCGTCAGAAATAGTGGGGCCGCAAACCCATCTAACCAAAACGTGCAAGGCTACGGTCAGCCATCAGACGTGATTATTGTGTACGTTCGTATAATATGCTGCGTATATATTACTTTATTATATTATCATTATACATAGAGCGTTTTTACAGCAATTTATTTAAAAGCAGCAGCAGGAGTTTTTTGCCGTTTGCTCATGTGTGCCACTGGCACTGGCACTGTGGTCAGTGCTGGGTGAACTTTGTCGTTACGGTCGGTCGTTGTCGCTGCAGTGTGGCTGCGCCAGTCGCCGCGACTGTTGTCGTTTGTCGTTACGGTCGGTCGTTGTCGCTGCAGTGTGGCTGCGCCAGTCGCCGCGACTGTTGTCGTTTGTCGTTACGGTCGGTCGTTGTTGCTGCAGTGTCTTGGCCTTTACACTTATATATATAAGTGTAAGTGTGCACAGTGCAGCCACGTGAGGAATGGCGGCCGCAAGCGTATGTTGCAAATAAATAGGATTTGGACGGAATTTAAAGGAAACTGTCGGCAATAATACTTAATAGGTGAAAGAGAGTATAGAAACATTAAGAATTTGGTAGTAAATAGATTTCGTATTTATTTAGCATTATATTTTAGGCAGTGGCTACGGGTACGGTAGCCGTACCTTAATGTCTCGAGGCTACGGGTACGGGAGTCCATTCGCTTTCATACTTAACGAGACAAAGATGGCGGCGGTGGAGCCAGATTTCGAAAAAACGCCTTGGAAAATAAATTCACGATTTGAGAGTTTAGATGAGCTAGAACCCTAACCCTAACCCTAACGCTTCAAGTGCCTGTGATTAGTGTTACTGTTACGCGTAAGCAGTAGGGCTATAGCTAGTGTACACAGTACAGCATAGTGAGAAACGAAAAGTTGTAGCTACGACGCGACTCACTAATTATTATCAACGTGGATATTCGTCCGAGCATCGGACACCTGTTCGTATGCGCTATTCGTCCGAGCAGTTGTTGATGTAGCGTCCCGCAGGCGCACGGCCTCTAGTGCCGGAGATCGGAAGTGTGAAGGGGGGTCTGGGTTTCCCCCCAGCCAATTTTAAAATCTAGGCGCTCTAAATTTTATTATATTATATTATATTAGGCTTATGTTTTGCCCTTTAGGCTTTTTGCCTTGCGTTTTTCTACGCAGCCCTACGACTGTGACGCCCCTGCATACATGCTTTGCGTATGTGGTTATACACCATAGATAGTGTTTGGTACTATCATATTCGCCTATATAAGCAAACCGAGCTCGCGTTTAATAATTCACGTGGTGGTTTAGCATTGTGGTTAGTATTAGAGTTCAGGTTAAGAGTATAAATAAATTAGTGGTAGGTTTAGCAATTGTGGTGCTTAGTATTTTAGAGTTTAGGTTGGAGAGTAGGCGAGCTCCCTAGACTAGCATTTATATTACATTTATCAGGAGTATAACATGTCCTCGCCAAAAGACAAAATCCTTTACTGGACTTCGGCCCGCCAGCTAAAAAATAGATTTTTACCAGACCGAATGATATGTTACTGGACCAAACAAATATTGAAACATTAAAACACTATTCACCATCTTCTGTTGCCTTTTTCTTGTGGCACATATCTAACGATATTATGCCTTTCCTGGCCCTCATTCACCAGCCTATGCTGTTGGACCCGTCCATGATAAAGCTGAGAAAGCTTAGCATCGTTTATTTTTTCATCCATTTCGTGACCCCGCGCTGCAATCAGCAATGCATTCTGATAATGCCAGCTTTGTCATTGATGTAGCGTTTTCACCTATTTTCTAGTCAGTCTTTGCCTTGTCGATCTTTGATCCAGGCTATCAATCAGTCATAGCTAATATAACACTTCTCACCTGCATAGTTCACACACAGGTCGCATGTCATCATTTTCTTTATCTTTTATTCATATAACAGCAATCTCTTCCTATCGCCTTTCCCACAAATAGATTAATTGTGTTACACGCGTATATTAAGATAGCCAGTAGGCAGGCGCATAGTAGGCGTTAGGAATTACGTGTTGTCGGGTCACTGACCGTTACCGTAGCCTCTGCTTCAACTTCTTAGTTGACCTGTAATGCTTACCTGACACGACGCGTCTCGGTAAAGCCAAATTTCTTTGTATCGGACCCGCTGCCAAAAATCACGCGTTTTCGTCCCGCACCTTGTTGCTGGCCCGATCTTGTCTCTTGTCTGTCGCGTCCTTTGTTAGCGTGGTTTTCAGTCCGCACGTCGACGCTTTTGGCGAGGCACTGGGTATAAATGACAAAGGAGTAATGGCGCCAAAAAAATCAATACCTGGTGTTTGTCCGATTTCATCGTACTGAAAAAAATAGGTAGGGTAGGGTAGGCTTTAACTTTTTTTTTTTCCATGAATCGCTTTTTTTTTTGTATAATCGCCATTATTGCTGTTACACGTGCGATGATCTCGCGTGACACCGGCCGTATTTTCACGTTGGCTTGCCGCAGTTGTCTCCCATGCGCTATAAACGCTATCCCATCAGCCGTGCCGCTTATGGGGTTTTGATCAACTTACTCAATTCTATCAGATTTCCAGTATTAAATTTTCCTTATTTGAAAAATATGGATAAAAAAGTGTAGGGTCGGGTTGTAAAATACTTAGCTTAGGGTCGCGGAAACCTGGAAACACAGGTATTGTTGTTTTTTGGCCTAAAGACTCAGCGGCACTTTGGTTACTGGATTTCACTTACATTTTTTTGTCGCTACGAGTTCGAGTTGCTGAATTAAAAATACAAATGCTATACAAACCATGAACCTTCTTCTTGTTCACTGGGTTCCTTATTCTACATCCTTCCGGTAGTTATTTACAACGCGGTAGCTTCCCTTCGTTTTGACATAAATCATACTTTTTGCCACGACATGTATGGTTTTCACGTATCTTACCGGGTTCCCGCTGGCGACGGCCACACTCAAAATAATTGCACACATCAGTCTTTTCAATGAGCCACTAGTAGGCGATCGTCAGGAAGGCCAGTGGCCAACTGTATCGTCGCGTGCGTGCTCACCGGGCAACGGTTCGCTATGCCAATTAATGCCAAAACACATGTGCCGAAAAGCTACAATCGGCTGGAGCGTCCAGTCTCTTACTTCATCAACAATTCATCACAGCATCATTCCTGCGGGTGACAGTAGTTCAGACTATTTTACTCATGCCGCAGCGTTCTAGTCTGTTAACAAAAACTGCGGGATTAAACCATAAACACATAGGCATTTTCTAAACTATAGTTCTTAAATGTAAAACACGTTTTAATTTTAAACCCAGCCATGGGTGCCAACGCTAACCCTTAATTTCTAGGCGAATTTTCTGCACTCGACTAGGCTACGGCGAAAAGCCCTTACCGTGGCTCATTGAAAGAGCTGCTGTGTGCAAACTTTTAGAGTGTGGGCCTCGCCAGCAGACGGTAGAATAACGTGGAAAACCATGTCGCTTGGCATAAAAGTATGATTTATGTCAAAAACGAAGGACCCAGCTTACGCGGTTCTGTAAATTTACTCCGGTAATCAGATTTAGCAATAATGCACATCGTGAACACACCAAGAAGCTCATGTTTGTATACGATTCTGTATCTTTTCATTCACATCGAACTCGTTACGACAAAAAATGTAGCTGAAATCCAGTTACCAAATCGCTGTCTTACTCCTTTGGTGTCATTATACTGCTTCCTGCATTTAATGTAATACAACCACGATATCAGCGGCCCTGCATGGCAGCATATCCTGCTCCGGGTCGACTACGTAATAGCCGCATACGAACACGCGCTGTTCCCGATGCTTCTGACGAATTTCCACGTCCAATGTATTATATAATCACAGGCACTTGGAACAGTCTCAATAAAAAAACAAAATCGGCTAAATAATTGGTAATTTGCGTCCATTTGAATAGTGGCTACTGGTAATGGTAATAACATTAAGACTTTGGTACATTTTCGTGTTTTATTTACCTTCTTTTTTTTATTGCAGACGTTCACACGTGCCTGCTCTATAGTGTGTCTATGTCCCCCAGGCGTACTGCCGGAACGTACCCTGGGTTACGGTCCGCTATACCGGATACGTACCCTGGTTCACTATTTTGATATGGTTAGGAGTTAGGATTAGGCGTTAGGGTTAGACGGTTTCCAGGGTTCAGGATTTAGGGGTTAGGGTTAGCGCGAGTAGGCGTAGGCGATCTTTCCTAGACTTCAGTTTAGTGGAGTAGGCGAGGTACGGTCCCGGCATATTAGAATAGTACCAGGGTACGTTCCGGGCTTATACCGCGACCGCTACCAGAGGTACGCTCCGGCAGGTTACCCCGGGGACATAAGTCTGCGTTCACACGGTCAATGTGATTTGGCTCGAGCCAAATGGGCCTAGATTTGGCTCGGGCCGGTTTTGATCGTCTGGGCGTCACACTCGTACTCCGCGTTTCAACAACGTACGCAAGTGAATACTGTCTGTCAAATTCAAAATTCAAAGTTAAAATTTAAATTTTCATTGCACAAATATCTCACAGATACATTTGCAGTTATGTCGCCAGCAAGTCGGCGTTGTTTACTATTTAGATGTGTTTAATTACGTTTCCGAGTTTAATTATCAATTCTTGAAAACGGTGCATGCCTGATCAAATTTTTTCGAATTTTTTATACCTGTTTGGGACTTTATTTCGGTCGACCAGCTACACGTTTGACACTCGCGGCATTCTACCGCTCAAACCGATTTCTACCTCTTACCGCTCGCCGAAAGTTACGCTTGCTAAAATTTGGCTCGGCTGGCCCCGACGTTTTTCGATGGCGGCCAAATCTGGGATCGGGGTCCAACGCCGGCCCATACAGATTCGGCCATACAGTCTCGGCCTTTTACCCATTCGCGCCATTAGAAAATCGGCCATACGAAAACTTTTTTCGTGGCTGGGTCGGGAAAAGTCAACGCATAAACACAGACGGATTATTGCTATTATTTATAGATAATTAACACGCTTAAAAAACGAGAATAATACTAAATTAGACTACTCGCATCTATCGGACATAGCGACCTTATCTAAGTATATCATTTGAGTTCGTATGTTATTGCTATGGCTCAATGTATGTTATGTATGTATGTAATGTATCTTTCCCTGATAGAGCGGCCAAAACCGCCCAATCGCGCATCTGTTTGCGCCTTTTCAAAACCTCAATCGGGCCTGCTTTCAATTACCAGCCCCGACGATCTCATTTATTCTTTTTACGCACTATTGGAGGACATGCACCAACATTCTGCTGCTTTCTTGCTTTGCCAAAAGAAATGGCCACAAGAACGAAGCGGGTCTCTGCTGTTTCTGGATGCAAAGTTCATCTTCTCCACCAATTTCAAGCACCCACCAGAGCCCCTCAGGCAACTACTCAATGGGCAACACACCAGATTCAGGCCACTCCTGCACAACTCATCCGGTCATACAACTCCTCCTTCAGATGACGCTCATTTTGGAGCAACTACCGGCTGCACACCAATGTGGTCCATCATTCAAAGGTTCAGGACAGGTTCTACCATCGAATTGGATCATTGCTACCCTTACCTGATGAAGGAATCACAATCCTACAACTATACTTTTCATTTCCGACATGGATGCAACGATGGCACAGCGGCGCGTCGGCCGAACTTCACAGCAATTAGGCAGATATAACGTTGTCTCTGCCCAGACAAATGGCTGCCACCAATACAACACCTATGTAACCAGCCCTTCAAGTTTATGCGTTGGCGAATGTTCCTGGTTGACTAGCACTATTCGTCATCAATGCGGACAAGCGCCCGGGCAGGGAACACGAACGTCGCTTCAATGCACCGGCTCACCAATTTGAAGTTAGCTGCTCCATCATCGGCAGGAGGCAGGCAGCACGCGTTATCGTTGACATTTGTCCTCCACCAACGGATGGCCACATCAAAAAGAAAATACCAGACACACACCGTTCATATGATTGCCCTTCAATTATCTCTTCATTTGTTGTCCGTCGTCCCTTGTAGGACGATGGCTACCACTTTTGGCATCAAACACGTCCGACCCATTACCATGGTGTCAGGCACCAACAAAACAGTTTCGCTGTAAGGATTTCTTATGACGTACCGGTTTTATTGGTCCTGAGATTGGTACCTTTAATACACCTTTTCGTCTGCCAGGCCCTCTTCCACCAGTACGCTGTAGACATGCTTGCAAAAGTCGAGTCGGAGAGAACTTGCTCGGTACATTAGGACGCATCAGCCCGGTGAGACTACGATGCGAACATACGTTCATCTCGGGATTGGCATCATATAACGATTGCAGGTGCGGCCACATCTAATATTGGCCAATTGTGCATCCTTTCCGCTCCAGCTTCACGGGAGTGCACGATACAAGCACGAGCGTGTCGAAGAGTGCTCCACATGACATATGTCCGCTGCTATTGCACTCCGCCCGGATTTATTTCATTCACCTTTACATGCCAATACAAACTGCCCCAGAGCTGCAGCGGAAGTCTTATTTTTGATGGGCCAGGTCACAGGACCGCCATGATCTTATCGGCCAGGGGTTTTTACACCAAAAGCCGTCAATAAGTTTATGCATGATCGATCAAAACACGGACAACTATTTGGCAAAGTCAGATGTTGCCGACATGTTTACCATCGAATGGCAGAAGTATGGGCTACCCACATGTCCACATTCTCATCTGGCTATGTTGACAGAAATACATTCCACCAGCTGCGACTCTTTTCATCTCAGCAGAACTACAGATTCGCCGACCAACGACCCACAGCTGCACACACGCACCATCAAAAAAAGCACGATGATTCATGGACCATGTGCCGGTGCACTGAATCCCAACATGCCTCCGTGCATGAAAGACGGCGCAAGATGCACAAAAAGAATGATCCCGCGCAACATTGTTCAGCGAGACACAGACCGCACGTGATGGATATCCTCTTGTACCGCCAGACCCGAAAAGCCGGCTCGATGGACCGGTCTCATCTGCCTATGGTCAGGATTACGGCCGTCCCGACAGGAGTGTTCACGTTTTGACACAGATGGCGTCGTTCCCCTACTGTCCGTTGCTCTCGAGATGTTCAATGCTCACATCAATGTCGAGTTCTGTAACTCATCAAGGTCGATCAAGTACATCTGCCAAAGCTATGCTAAATTTAAAGGTGGCTGATCGCTGCGATGCTCTCTCGGCATCCAGCCCAACAACCGGCCGATGAGGTCAGCCAATACGAAATGGGGCCTCGCGAACTCGGGACGATACGATTCAGCCCAGCAATGCAGGCCAGTTTGGGCCGCATTCTTGCCTTTCCATCCATGGAGCGCCACCCAAGCTTCAACAAACTTGCTGCTCCATCGTGCCGTCAAAACGGCCTAGCGCGGTATATTTCACGCTGCCAACAGCACAGAAACAAGCCATCCCAAAGGCATACCACCCTTCACGCGCATTCTTTAAGCTGTGGTCAGTGGAGGACGACTTTCGGCCAGAACGCTATTAATATATACGAACGGTTTGGCGCGGGTGGCTACTATAGCGTGGAGCAAGAAGTGGGCCCGCAGGAAGAGAGGGGAATCTGTGCGAGCACGATATTCCGGGTATACGCAAGGATTGCGCCACTTTGGGTCAGAGGTATACACGATCACCCGAGCCAAGAGGAGTGTTTCTTCTTACGTATTGTCCTGCCCACGAAGTCCGGGGCGACGACATCATTCCCAAGCACTGTCCGTCAGTGTGATGGCTTACGTTTTGCGCCACATCACCCCCAATCGTGCAACGACATGCCGAGGCCTCCTGGAATGACGCACACTTGGATTGCCACGCTGACTGATAGCTGCGCTATCGGCAAATCATCATATAAGCCTGCGCAATCTACTTCGCCATCATGTCCTGCACACATGTGGCTTGTGTGGCGACCCCAACCCAGCTTGTGGCTTAATCACAGCCGGAAGCTTTGCGTCCGCCCTTCCAGCCGGGTACCACTGCCCAGCTACAACTCCCTGGTATGTGGGATATCTGGGTCCACTGGAAC
>NW_014578855.1:0-7125 GCF_000485595.1 Priapulus caudatus
AGCTTTTCTGTAATGCTGTTATTAGGGTTATAATTCGTTGGGGTCGAGGGTTAGAACTTAGAGCTTTGATTCGGTAAGGATTAAGATTAGGTCATAGTTATTCTGTTACGATTAGAGGCTGGAGCAATTCAGTTAGTGGGTTCCTTACTCCCAGTTATCCAAGTGTGGGAGACCTCAGAATGGAAGAACATCCGAGATAAAGGGATTCAAAAGCATGGAGACTCAAGAAAGCGAGACTCACATAAAACAGAAGGCTTCTTATACTGTATTTTATACCCCATAGCAGGGCCCCCTCGTGCATATCGTTTAAAGTTTTGAAGCTAAGACTTGAGGCCAGCTGAAGTTATTTTGTTCAGCCACCCATACAAAACTATAGGCCCCTGTTCACTTATTGTATGTGCTAAGCAAGGTAAATAAACCAGGTGATTAGGTTACGAGAAAAAAATGTACAAAACACAATCTTACTGAGCACGACACTGCAATTTTACGATTTCCTTGGTCAATCGTAATTTTGAGCAGTTAAACCCATTCGCAATTGTATTCCGTCACCTTAGTGTCATAAAACCGCCACTGTTTATTTATTCATCGCATTTTTGCGAAGTGCGAACGGCACAGCCGGTAGCCCTGCATAAGTGTCGATTCGAAGTTTTTCTCTTAGTTAGATGCAAGTGCTTTATTCCACTCTCCCATATCACCCACCCGTATTGCTAAATCTGGTGACCGTCACCACCTGGTG
Organism: Priapulus caudatus; assembly: GCF_000485595.1. NCBI lineage: Eukaryota > Metazoa > Priapulida > Priapulimorpha > Priapulimorphida > Priapulidae > Priapulus > Priapulus caudatus. The sequence goes on from NW_014578855.1 coordinate 737, forward strand.
GATCATGTCAGGCTGTGACCCCGATCTTCGTAATATAGCTTGTTGCGATCTGGGCAGCTGACATGCAGTTAGTTTGTACGTGGGGCGTCATGATGATATTCTATTTCGCATCTTGTTTCCCAGCAGGAGATGTGTCTAGCGTGAGCTCAAAACGAAGGCAGACACTGAGCACCGGGAGCGAATTCTGTTTGATGGAGCCTCTCTCATTCAAGATCATGCCACGCCCTGGAGGGAGAAAAGTCCTACGATGTGGTGATGTGTGTGGATACATCCGCTCAAGCTACTTTAATTCAGCAAACCATATGCGCATTCACAGACAGCATGAGATAGCCCTATGCATGTGAGAGATGTGAAGTACAGGTGTTCTGCATCGCTATCTCAAGAGACCACATGCGCACTCAACCCGGAGAGAGAAACCGTATCGTTGCGATAATATGTGAACACAGATATATCGTGCCCTTGATAATCTCAAGGTACACATGCGCACATCGACGACGGGAGCAGAGCCGTAATGCGTGGGCGATATATGTGGAACCAGATATAGAACCCTCGCTATCTCAAGCTACACAATGCGCACTCACACGGGAGCGAAACCGTTTGTGTGCGACACTGGAATACAGGTGTAGGAACCTCCAGTGATCTCAAGGTACACCATGCGGCACTCAACGGAGAAAAACCGTTTGCGTGTGAGAGTGTGAATAATAAGTGTTCTACGTCGCGGCTAGGCTTAAGTCACTATATGCGCACCTCACACGGGGGAGAAAACGTTTGGCATGATGAGAGATGTGAATAGTAAGTGTTCTACTCTCATAGCTTAAAGTCACACATGCACACATCAACGGGAAGAGAAACCGTATGCGTGCGATATATGTGAAACAGCAGATATACCGTGCGCTTGATAATCTCCAGTTAGCAACATGCGCACTCACGAACGGGAGCAGAAGCGCGTATTCGTGCGATTATGTGAACCAGATATAGAACGCTCGCCTCCTCTCAACGCCTACAGCATGCCCACTCACACGGGAGAGAAAGCCGTTTGTGTGCGAACAACATGTGAAATACAGGTTACGACCTCCGCTAAATCTCAGGTACACCATGCGCACTCACACGGGAGAGAAAACGATTTGGCTGTCGAGAGAGTGAATAACAGTGTTCTTACGTCCGTGTGGCTTAAGTCACACATGGCTCAGATCACAGCGGGAGAAGGAGGCCGTATGATGTGCGATATATGTGAACACAGGTGTAGGACCGCCGGTGATTCTCAAGAAACATAATGTGCAACTCACACAGCAAGAAAAGCAATATGCATGTCGATAGAATCGTGAATATAAGTGTTTCTTAAACGTCTATGATGCTTAAGATCACATGCGCACTCACACGGGAGAGAGGCCGTTTGCATGTAGAGATGTGAATGATAAGTGTTATACGTCCGCTAATGCTTAAGATACCATCATGCGGCCACCTCACACGGGCCGAGAAACCGTTTGCATGTGAGAGATGTGAATATAAGTGTTTCTACGCTCTGAATATGGCCTTAAGATACACATGCGCACTCACGAGAGGGAGAGAAACGTATTGCATGTGGAGAGATGTGAATATAAGTGTTATACGTCCGTATCGCTTAAGTCCACACAGCGCACCTCACACCGGGAGAGAGGCCGTATGGGCGTGCGATTTATATGTGAACACAGATATATAACCACTCAGTATTCTCAAGGTACACATGCGCATCTCAACGGAGAGCGGAGAGAAACCATTGTGCATGGCGACAGATGTGAATCACAGGGTTATGACCCTCCCTAGTCTCCAAGACACACATGCGCATATCACGACGGGAGAGAGGCCGGTACTGCGTGCGATATATGTTGAAACACAGATATAACTAACCTCAGTATTCTACAAGTACCACATGCGCATTCACAGCGGGATAGAGAAACGCATTTGCATGGTGACAAAGTGTGAATACAGGTGTAGGACCTCCACTAATCTCAAGACACGACATTCGCACTCACATACGGCAGAGAAGCAGCCATTTGCAGTGTGACAAGTGTGGATGCAAAGTTTACTAACCTGCAACAAAAGTTCAGCTGATAAGACAGCCAGGCGCACTCATTCAAAACGGCGAAGCCGCGTGATAGCACGCATTTATGGGGCAGGCAAATACATAAACCAGGACTGCATTCAAATGCGTATAGGCATACAGTATCCATCGTCTAAAAACAATCTTTACTGGTGGCGCCATGAATATCGCGCTGCATCCTTCGTAAGTTTTCTTATAGTTCAGTGGTCTGTCCTTTCTGTGGTCTTTTGTCCTTTTCTCCGTTTTTTGTCGCTTGTTGTGCACCGTCACCAGTTTTCGGGCCACGCTGATTCTGTGAGGCCCCGACCGGAACTCGCACCCGCACAGAGCAAGCCGATACGGCCGCTGCTACATAGCCGCCGCACGGAGGAGCCGTCGGCAGGTCGTGCCACCGCCCGCCGCCTCCAGAGAGCTACCCCGCCGCATAGCAGCTATACCGCCGCCACGGAGGAGGCCGTCGGCAGGGCCGTCCACGCGCCGTCCAGAGAGCTACCCCCGACGCAATAGGCAGCTATACCCGCAGCCGCACCGGAGGCAGCCGTCGCAGGGACCGTGCCCACCCACCGCCCGGCCGCGTGCCTAGAGAGCTATCCTACCGCGCATAGCAGCTATAACCCTCGCGCCGACGAGAGGAGCCGTCGCAGGGTCGTCCACGCCTCCAGCAGAGCTACCCGCGCCCATAGCAGCTATACCCGCCGCCAGCCGACAGAGGAGCCGTCGCAAGGGCCGTCCACCGCCTCCAGCAGAGCTACCGCGCCGATAGGGCAGCTATACCGCGCTGCACGGAGCGAAAGGCCGTCGGCAGGGCAGTCCACCGCCTCCAGAGAGCTACCTGTCCGCATACGGCAGGGAGCTGCCGCCGCTAGCTTGCTAAATAAATGATCGATCAAAATCAAAATACGAAATAATAATTTCATGATTAAGTGAACATTTTGTTGGTAATAATAATAAGCGACGCGCCAATTTATTGTTCAATGTATTTAATCCGAATTTTTGTGAAAATAATTTTTTTGGGTAAAATAAAATAAGAATGTTGTGTAGCTTAAAATCCTAATCTTCGTGTGTTTGTCCACCTGTTCTTAACTTCATGTTCTCGTTAGTCTCACAATAGCTTTTCGGCGGTCGGGATCAAACATTTGCATGTGTGGACATACTACACACCATAAAACCACGCGTAATAGCAGAGTTTGTACATAGAATGCCTGATAAACAAGGAGCATGCACAGCATGAGTTATTTGATGCATCAGCGTAAACAAACCGCCGAACAAATGATGTTGACAGCTTTGGCGAGAAGTCGTGCGTGGCTCGTATTCAGAAAAAGAGCAACGACGTGTTACGCAATTTTACAATAAGTTAAGCGATTTTAATTAAATTAATGTTGCAGTCGTGGTTGGAAATGCACAGCGCAGTGATCCGGAGCTTCATCACTTTACATGTTATACACCCGGCATAATACATCATTACTACGCAGGTAGCTGGCTATCTTAGCACTTATGAGATATTTATTTGTTTTTTTTGTAGCATGTCATGCACGCGCGTAACTGATTAAAGCTGAGCTTATATCGGGGCTTGGAGCGCGACTGCGACTGGAAGCAACTGTGATTTCGAGCACATGGAAGCGATCAGCAGCGACTAGGTTATGCGTCGCAGTCCGCACTGGTCTATTCGCGAGTCAACTAGTGGCGGCCCACCGTCGCAGGGCAGTCGCGTCGCAGTCGGCCACGACCCTATAATATGACGATGCACGTCCTATATATAACGGACGTGTGAGTTGGCACGGCTGGCGGACGTGAACCAAGCCTCCTGAGCTTCGCACTAGAAGGGGGCCACATTGCTCTCTCTGCTCTCTCGTCTCATCCCCTCTCTCTCTCTCTCTCGTCTCTCTGCGTGCGTTCTCTCTCCGTCTCTCTCCATCTGCTCTTCGGGTCTCTCTCTCTCGTCTCGTCTCTCCGTCTCTTTCTCTCTCTCCGTCTGCTCTTCTGCTGTTCCCCTACATCTTTCTCTTCTACCCCTCTCTCTGCTCTCTGAGCGTATCTCTCTCTCTCTCGCTCTCTCTCTCTCTCTCTCTCTCTGCTCTACCCCCGCCCAGACCCTCCTTCTCTTCTCTCTTCTCCGTGCCTCTCTTCCGCTCTCGTCTCTCCCGCATCCCTCTTCGTTGCTCGTCCTCAAGTCTGTAGCCACCCGGTCCCCCCTCTCCGCAGCTCGGTTCTTTCTCGTCTCATCTGCCCGCCTTCTACTCGTCTTCCTTTCTCTGTGTCCCCTCTCTTTCTCTCTCTACGACTCATCATGCTCCTGCTTGTTCTTTCTCTGTCTCGATCTTTTCTCGTGCCTCTGTTCCTCTCTCTCTTCCTCCTTCAACAGCCGAGACGTCAATCGGAGAAGGGACTTTGGTTCTCTCTCTGTTTCCCTCTGGTCTCTTTCTCTCTTGCGCTCTTGCGTCCCTCCTCTTTCGTTCCACGGTTTCTGCCATTTAGCGATCCATCACCCTAGTTCTAATACTAAGCCCAACCAAATTGTAACCCTAATCACAGCATAACAGAAGCTCTATTCCTTACCCTAACGCTAACACTAACCCTTACCCTACCTCTAGCACTTACTCTCACCAGAACTCTAACACTTACCCTTACCCTAACTTTAACACTAACAAAATCGTAACCTCAATCGCAGCATAACAGAAGCACGACAGGTGGTGCGTGCGTGTAAACTATTCATGTAGCCTGCACGCCAAGATGGGCTGAGAAAGCGTAACATGGTTGAGTAGCCACTCTGACATGTCTACGCTGCCACTGGTTGCACTGTTTACCCAGGGAGAGTCATCGTGCCGATTAGAAATCACATAAACTATGTAACGTCGTAAATATTAGTCTTCGCAAGGTCCGGGAGACTATTACCGAGTTCACACGGTAATAATTTGGCTCGAGCCAGTTTGAGTCGGAGCGTTCACACGTACGCAAGTGAATACTGTCTGTCAAATTCAAATTCAAATTCAAATTCAAATTCAAATAAATTTTATTGCACAAATATCTCACAGATACTTTGGCAGTATGTCGCGAGATGGCGTTGTGTACGATTCAGTGTTTACTTCCCTTCCGAGTTCAATTATCAATCTTGAAAACATGCATCCTGATCAACTTTTTCGAATTTGTATACCGTTTTGGACTTTATTTCGTCGAAGTACACGTTCGACACTCGCGGCATCTACCGCTCTACCGATTTAGCTGGTGCTAAAATTTGGCTCAGGCCTGGTCACACGTTTTCGATGGAACCAAATTGGCTCGTGCCAACTCGGCATGGCTCCGAAAAACCGTCCGTGTGAACGCTCGGCTCGAGCCAAATTTGGCGTGGGCCTAATTAGGCTCGGGCTAAAAACGTCCGTGTGAACACGCCTTATAAGAAAGACAAAAAGAGACAGAACGAATAAAAGGATCAACACTGCGGATCACAGTGGAAAAAGCCTCAAGTTACCAACTAAAGAGGAAGGGAGAGAATTACAATAGGAAACGACGGAGACAACGAAACTAAACTTAAAGGAATCCTCTGAAGATGGCGTGTGACGAAAGTAACGATGACGCTCGATGTGCAGCCACGTATTGTGGATCGAAGGAGAGTTACGTGGCTAGCATCTCTACTTGTTTTGTAGCCCCTTGATCTGATACAGCTACTAGTGTTACTGCCCCACACGCTCAGTTTACATGACAAACTAAATCACGTAATGCCGGTATGAGTACATGCACAGAAACTAACGCTAACAGTATAACATTAAGTAACGGTAAACACCAACATTGTTGGCAACAACAGTGTGCGTCAGTAAATGTAAAATCAGTAACATATTATTAGATGCAGAAAGCGAATTAACGTGTTGTTGTTGCTGTTGTTGTTGTTGTTGTTGTTGTTGTTGTTGTTGTTCTTGCATTGTAGTTCAACTTGTTGGTGGTGGTGTTGACAATCCGACCAGCAGTGCAAAGCTATCAACTGAAGTTTTGAAAATCAGCTTTGAAGTTTGAGTGTGGTTAAGAGATAAGATAGGTGATCGGCAGAGAAAAATGGCGCGCTTTCTCGTGAACTCTGTGGCATCATACATTTAGCAAGTGATTCGCAAAAGTCAGCGAAGTCAATATTATTTAACCAACAAGCACTAATCTAGATTCCATATATTATCAATCAATAACTTATAGGTAGTAATATGTGGGTAATTTGCATAAAAAAAAAGAAGAAGAAAAGTCAGGAATCATAATCACTGCTGGTAGAAATTTCCCGCCTAAATTTACAACGGGCTATTGCACAGTGTGCGTGTTATAAACTCACTAT
>NW_014578855.1:7136-12574 GCF_000485595.1 Priapulus caudatus
GGGGCAGAGAGAGGAATTAAGCGAGAGAAGGAGACAGAGAGAGAGAGAGAAAGAGAGGGAGTAGAAAGAGAAATAGAGGGACAGAGAGAGGGGACAGAGAGAGAGAAAGATGGAGGCGAACAGAGAGGAAGAGAGAGGGGGGACAGAGAGAAAGAGAGAAGGCAGAGAGAGAAAGAGCGGAGCAGAGAGAGAGAGAGAGAGCGAGCGAGAGAGAGAGAAAGAGAGGACGAGAGGGACAGAGAGAGGGGGCAGAGAGAGAAAGATGGAGGCGAACAGAGAGAGGAAGAGAGAAGGGGGACAGAGAGAAAGAGAGAAGGCAGAGAGAAAAAGAGCGGAGCGGAAAAAGAGAGAGAAAAAGAGAGCGAGGGTCAAAGAGAGAGGGACAGAGAGTGAAAGAGGGGGGCAGAGAGAGAGGGAGGGACAGCGAAAGGAAGCAGCGAGAAGGGGGCAGAGAGAGGAAGAGAGAGAGAGAGAGAAAGAGAAGGACAGAGAGAGAGGGCAGAGAGAGAAAGATGGAGGCGAACAGAGAGAGGAAGAGAGAGGGGGGACAGAGAGAAAGAGAGAAGGCAGAGAGAGAAAGAGGAAGGCAGAGAAAGAAAGCGAGCGAGAAAGAAAGAGAGGGAGAGAGAGAGAGGAAGAGAAAGAGGGGGCAGAGAGAAAGAGGGAGGAAAACAGAGAGAGGAAGTGTGAGAGAGAGAGAGAGAGAGAGAGAGGGGACAGAGAGAGAAGAAGAGGGACAGAGAAATAAAAGAGAGAGGGGTACAGAGAGAGGGTGTATAGAGAGAAAGAGAGAGGGGGAGAGAGAGAGAGAGAGAGAGAGAGCGAGAGATGAAGAGAGCGAGAGAGAGCGAGAGAGAGAGAGAGAGAGAGAGAGAGAGAGAGAGAGAGAGAGAGAGAGAGAGAGAGAGAGAGAATGTGGCCCCCTCTAGTGGTAAGCAGGAGCTGGTTCACTCCGCAGGTGCAACTCACACGTCCGTATATATAGGACGTGTTCGTCATATTAGGTCGGTCGACTGCGGCGCGACTGCCTGCGACTGGCCGCCACTAGTTGCTCGGAATAGAACAGTGGGCAACTAGTCGTTGCTGATCGCTTCCAGTTGCTCGAAATCAAGTTGCTTCCAGTCGAGTCGGCTCGCAAGCCCGAGTCGAGTCGCAGTCGAGTCGAGCCGCAGTCGAGTCGCTCAGCTTAACAGCTACGCGGTGCATGACATGTACAAAAAAATCAAGATAAATATCTATAAGTGTAAGATAGCAGCTACGCGTAGTATGATGTATATGCCGGTGTGTGATACATGTAAGTATGAACGTGGAACTGCCTGTGCATCCCAACCACGACTGCAAATATATATAAAATGTAACTTATTATAAAATTAATGTAACACGTCGTTGTCTTTGTCTGAATACGAGCACGACTTCTCGCCAAAGCTGTCAACATCATTTGTTCGCGGTTTGTTTACCGCTGATGATCATAACTCCGTGTGTCGCATGCTCCTGTGTTATCAGCATTCTATGTACAACTCTGCTATTACGCGTGTTTGTATGGTGTGTGTTGTCCGCACATGAATGTTTGATCCCGACCGCGAAAGTATGTGAACTAACGAGAACAAGAAGTTAAGAACAGGTGACAAACACAACAAGATTAGGATTTCAAGTACACAAATTCTCGTTTATTTGACAAAAAAACAATATTTAACAAAAATTCGGATTAAATACATTGAACAATAAATTGGCGTGTTATTATTATACCAACAAAATTACTAATCATGAAATTATTATTTCGTATTTTGATTTTATCATCATTATTTACAAGCTAGCGGCGGCAGCTCCCTGCTATGCGGCGGGGTAGCTCTCTGGAGGCGGTGGACGGCCCTGCGACGGCTCCTCCGTGGCGGCGGCGGGTATAGCTGCTATGCGGCGGGGTAGCTCTCTGGAGGTGGTGGACGGCCCTGCGACGGCTCCTCCGTGGCGGCGGCGGGTATAGCTGCTATGCGGCGGGGTAGCTCTCTGGAGGCGGCGGGCGGTGGACGGCCCTGCGACGGCTCCTCCGTGGCGGCGGCGGGTATAGCTGCTATGCGGCGGGGTAGCTCTCTGGAGGCGGCGGGCGGTGGACGGCCCTGTGACGGCTCCTCCGTGGCGGCGGCGGGTATAGCTGCTATGCGGCGGGGGAGCTCTCTGGAGGCGGCGGGCGGGGGGCGGCCCTGTGACGGCTCCTCCGTGGCGGCGGCGGGGATAGCTGCTATGCGGCGGGGGAGCTCTCTGGAGGCGGCGGGCGGGGGAAAGCCCTGTGACGGCTCCTCCGTGGCGGCGGCGGGTATAGCTGCTATGCGGCGGGGGAGCTCTCTGGAGGCGGCGGGCGGGGGGCGGCCCTGTGACGGCTCCTCCGTGGCGGCGGCGGGGATAGCTGCTATGCGGCGGGGGAGCTCTCTGGAGGCGGCGGGCGGGGGAAAGCCCTGTGACGGCTCCTCCGTGGCGGCGGCGGGTATAGCTGCTATGCGGCGGGGGAGCTCTCTGGAGGCGGCGGGCGGGGGGCGGCCCTTTTCTCTCCCGTGTGAGTGCGCCGGTGCGATGTCGGTTCTTAGAGATCACATGAGGCGTTTGTAAACTTATATTCAGCTTCTATCATGCAAATCGGGTTTCTCCTGCCTCGTGTGAAGTGGGCGCATGTTGTCTCTTAAGCATAGAGGATGGTAGAACCTTTATTACACATCTTGCACATGGCAAACTAGGGCCGCTACCCCTGTCCGCTGCTTCTCTCGCCCCCCCCGCTGGCCGCCCTCGCCGGTCGGTTTTTCTCCCCGTGTTTGAGTGCGCATCGTGTATTTGAGATTATTGAGAGCTGCGTATATTGTCATTCCATACTCATCGCAGTTCATAGCGGCGTCTCTCGGGTGGTAGTGGCGATGTGTATGCTTGAGTGTATTGAGACTCGTACTATTTCTCTGTATTACATATTATCGCACGCGTGCTTCCTACGGCCTCTCTCAGCCCGTGTGAGTGGGGTGGGCATGTGGTATCTTGAGCTTATTGAGGACTCGTATATCTGTTATTCACAATTGATCGCAGTGCAAACGGTTTCTCTGCTCATCGTGAGTGCGGCTGTGTACTACTTGATCCGGACGGTTGAACCACTTATATTCACATCTCTCACATGAAACGGTTTCATGCTCCGTGTGAGTGCGCATCGTGTAACCCTTGAGATAACTTGGGGGTTTTGTTACAGTTGTATTAAATATATCGCATGCATAGGTTTTCTTCCCGGTGTGAGTGCGCATGTGGCACCTTGAGATTATCGAGACCTCGCATGTATGTGTTCAAGTTATCGTGCACACGATACTGGCCTCTTCGGCCTCCCCTTCCTCTTCCGTCGTGTGAGTGCGCATCCCGTTGACGCTCTCCCAGTCTCCCCACCCCCGCCCCCTGGTGATGACGGCGTTCTCCCGCTGTGGTCCCCCCGAGTGGTGGGTCCGTGATCGTTGAGTCGGATCCGCTCACACACAACCGAATAGAGATGGGGTGTTGTAGGTTGAGTTGGAGGAGATTCGGACGTTGGAGAATCTTGAGGGTCTTATATCTCTGTTCAATATTATCACACAGTTACGGCTTTTCTCGCGTGTGGAAGTGCGCATGTGTGTCTTGAGCATAACCGAGGTAGTATATCTGTGTTTGATATATCGCAGCGCATACGGCTTCTGCTCGCCGTGTGAGTGCGCATGTGTAACCGTTGAGATTACCGGAGGAGTACACCTGTATTACTCTATCGCACGCATATGGGCTTCTCTCCGTGTGAGTTGCGCATATGTGTTTCCTAAGCCTATAAGACGTAGAATCGTTATATTCGACATCTCTCGCATGCATCGGCTTTTCTGCCCGTGTGAGTGTACTGTGATTCTTAAAGTGCAAAAAAAATATCAGCGTAGAACTCTTATATTCACATATGCTGCATGGCATACGGGCTTTCTCCCGTGTGAGTGCGAATATGTTTTATCTGAGATAACCGTAGCTTGGAGCTGGCGTAATCCACACACATCACACACGTAGGACTTCTTCTCCTCCAGGGCGTGGCATAGTCTGTGAATGAGAAGGCTCTTACTAACAGATCTGCAGGTGCTCAGATTCTGCTCGGTTTCGGCTCTTCGCTTGAATCGATTCTCTGCTGCTTAGGAAAAAGATGTCGAAATAAATAATTCATCATTGACGGCCTATCAACACTGCATGTCACTTGCCCCAACGTAACACAGGTATCTACGAAGATGGGGTCAACAGATACAAATCACCAGTAGTGACATCCCCATGATTTAGCAATAATGGACGTAGGGGTGATTGTGTGAAGAGTGGAATAAAGGCTCTTGCCCATCGTCACAGTAGCAATATTCTATGATCAAACTATGGGCAGGGCGATAGGTTCTCAAACTATATAACCTGTTACCAAATTTCGAATGGCGACGAGCGGGCGATATTTCGCGCGCCATTTCTGTTTGACCTGTTGACGTACGCATTCCCAATGCGCATGCGTATCGGCTAACTTAGGCGCCAAAAATCGAATGCATTCATTTGGGATGCCTGCTGTCAATCATGGACGTCACCAGAGCCAGCATGTCCAGGTTCCTACACAGAGCGAAGTTAGACGAAGCTAGTGCGCTTGGGAATGCGTAATCACGAAGGTCAAACAGAAATGGCGCTTTGAAATATCGCCGCTCGTGCTATCGAAATTTTGTGTACAGGTTATAATTGTTTCTTATAGCAGAATATTGTGATACATAAGTGTGAGCTCTCCAGTAATGTAAAATCTGTACATCTACTATTAAATGCAGACAGCGAATTAACATGTTTGTATGTTGTTTGTTGGGTTGTTGTTCTTGGGTTGATAGTTTCAACTTGTTGGTGGTGACCACGTGTTGAGCAATCAGCATTGCAGACATGGCTATACTGGGAAAACTGGTGAGGTGCATGACCTGTGAAGGCTGGGTTACCAATGCAGTGCACACGATGTTTCCTGCGTACCAACTCAAGCAATATTGAATGACTAACTATTCGCGCATTTAATCACTTGCGGCACGATCTGTGCAGAAATTAAATATGGCATAATAATAATTAAGTTCAATCCCTACAGTCGCTTACAAAGGATAGGAAAACAGGCTAGTGAATATAAGAGAAAGTGGGGAGAAAAGATAAAATAAATTGGAAGAACAAGAGAAGAACGGGAAAACTAAAAGAGACTAGGAATGAAAAAACACAAATAACGGTAGGATTAGAAGAACTACAACTAATTGGAGTAAGACAAATGCAGGGAAGAATGGAATCAAACTCAATACCAGTATGAGAGAATGGCAGAATGGCAAGACAATGCTGGCATTCACCAAATGACTTAATTGAAGACAAAATTGGCCACTCTCTGGGATGAGGCATAGGCTGTGGCATAAGAGGCAAAAAATATATAG